>NC_084561.2:117500-235000 GCF_033978685.3 Nerophis lumbriciformis
CCTGAAACCACCTTTGGTGACCTATGCTAGCCGTAGTGGTGTCCTCGTATTTTTGGATTGAAAGAAACTTGCTTTAAGACAAGCAAATTTTATAGTGTAAAGCAGTGTTTTTCGGTTTCGAAGCAATTCTGGACCACCATCCGCCGCCTCAGGAAGGGGAAGCAGTGCACTATCAACACCGTGTATGGCGAGGATGGTGTTCTGCTGACCTCGACTGCGGATGTTGTGGATCGGTGGAGGGAATACTTCGAAGACCTCCTCAATCCCACCAACACGTCTTCCTATGAGGAAGCAGTGCCTGGGGAGTCTGTGGTGGGCTCTCCTATTTCTGGGGCTGAGGTTGCTGAGGTAGTTAAAAAGCTCCTCGGTGGCAAGGCCCCGGGGGTAGATGAGATCCGCCCGGAGTTCCTTAAGGCTCTGGATGCTGTGGGGCTGTCTTGGTTGACAAGACTCTGCAGCATCGCATGGACATCGGGGGCGGTACCACTGGATTGGCAGACCGGGGTGGTGGTTCCTCTCTTTAAGAAGGGGAACCGGAGGGTGTGTTCCAACTATCGTGGGATCACACTCCTCAGCCTTCCCGGTAAGGTCTATTCAGGTGTACTGGAGAGGAGGCTACGCCGGATAGTCGAACCTCGGATTCAGGAGGAACAGTGTGGTTTTCGTCCTGGTCGTGGAACTGTGGACCAGCTCTATACTCTCGGCAGGGTCCTTGAGGGTGCATGGGAGTTTGCCCAACCAGTCTACATGTGTTTTGTAGACTTGGAGAAGGCATTCGACCGTGTCCCTCGGGAAGTCCTGTGGGGAGTGCTCAGAGAGTACGGGGTATCAGACTGTCTGATTGTGGCAGTCCGCTCCCTGTATGATCAGTGCCAGAGCTTGGTCCGCATGGCCGGTAGTAAGTCGGACACGTTTCCGGTGAGGGTTGGACTCCGCCAAGGCTGCCCTTTGTCACCGATTCTGTTCATAACTTTTATGGACAGAATTTCTAGGCGCAGTCAAGGCGTTGAGGGGATCTGGTTTGGTGGCTGCAGGATTAGGTCTCTGCTTTTTGCAGATGATGTGGTCCTGATGGCTTCATCTGGCCAGGATCTTCAGCTCTCACTGGATCGGTTCGCAGCTGAGTGTGAAGCGACTGGGATGAGAATCAGCACCTCCAAGTCCGAGTCCATGGTTCTCGCCCGGAAAAGGGTGGAGTGCCATCTCCGGGTTGGGGAGGAGATCTTGCCCCAAGTGGAGGAGTTCAAGTACCTCGGAGTCTTGTTCACGAGTGGGGGAAGAGTGGATCGGGAGATCGACAGGCGGATCGGTGCGGCGTCTTCAGTAATGCGGACGCTGTATCGATCCGTTGTGGTGAAGAAGGAGCTGAGCCGGAAGGCAAAGCTCTCAATTTACCGGTCGATCTATGTTCCCATCCTCACCTATGGTCATGAGCTTTGGGTTATGACCGAAAGGACAAGATCACGGGTACAAGCGGCCGAAATGAGTTTCCTCCGCCGGGTGGCGGGGCTCTCCCTTAGAGATAGGGTGAGAAGCTCTGCCATCCGGGAGGAGCTCAAAGTAAAGCCGCTGCTCCTCCACATCGAGAGGAGCCAGATGAGGTGGTTCGGGCATCTGGTCAGGATGCCACCCGAACGCCTCACTAGGGAGGTGTTCAGGGCACGTCCGACCGGTAGGAGGCCGCGGGGAAGACCCAGGACACGTTGGGAAGACTATGTCTCCCGGCTGGCCTGGGAACGCCTCAGGGTCCCACGGGAAGAGCTGGACGAAGTGGCTGGGGAGAGGAAAGTCTGGGCTTCCCTGCTTAGGCTGCTGCCCCCGCGACCCGACCTCGGATAAGCGGAAGAAGATGGATGGATGGATGGATGGATGGATGGATGGATGGCAGTGTTTTTCAACCAAGCCAAGGCACATTTTTTGCATTGAAAGAATGCGAAGGCACACCACCAGCAGAAACCATTCAAAAACGAAACTCAGTTGACAGTAAAAAGTCATTGTGGCAATTGTTGGATATGACTTTAAAGCATAACCAAGCATGCATCACTATAGCTCTTGTCTCAAAGTAGGTCTACTGTCACCACCTGTCATATCACACCCTGACTTATTTGGACCCTTTTACTGTTTTCCTGTGTGTAGTGTTTTACAATTGTCTTGTGCTCCTATTTTTTTGGTATTTTCCTGTAGAAGTTTCATGTCTTCCTTTGAGCGATATTTCCCGCATCTACTTTGTTTTAGCAATCAAGAATATTTCAGTTGTTTTTATCCTTCTTTGTGGGGACATTGTCAATTGTCATGTCATGTTCGGATGTACTTTGTGGACGCCGTCTTTGCTCCACAGTAAGTCTTTGCTGTCGTCCAGCATTCTGTTTGTGTTCTCAAGTGGGGCTTTAAATTTCCTCTTTTTTGTTCTATAACATTGTTATAGAACTTTGTAGAAAATTGTTCTGTGACATTGTCGAATATTTGCGTTAAACAATGCCAAAAGTGTCAAAAATTAAAGTTCATGCATTTGAAAGTGAGTTCCGGACGCTGTGCTTTAGTCATTTTTCAAACATGGCAAAAACATTGTTAACGCACGTACTTATATGGGCATGCCCATGTAAATGGTCTAAGTCTAGTCCCTCCACCACTCTGCTTCATACTTGCCAACATTGAGACCTCAGAATTAGGGAGATATTCAAAAAGCCCGCTGGGGGTCATATATATATATATATATATATATATATATATATATATATATATATATATATATATATATATTAGAGATGCGCGGATAGGCAATTATTTCATCCGCAACCGCATCAGAAAGTCGTCAACCATCCGCCATCCACCCGATCTAACATTTGATCAGAACCGCACCCGCCCGCACCCGCCTGTTGTTATATATCTAATATAGACGATGCAAGGCATTAGTGAGGTTATAAAGCTTTTGCCTGTTAAAGAAAGGAGACTGATCCAATGCAGCACAGACATTCGCGTGCCACGCTGTCACAACCCAGACGCACACCAGTGTGCAATCATATGGGAGCCGCGCTGAGCGCACCTCCAAGCGCGACTCGCTGCCGGCGACGGCCGGGTATGGGCCCGACGCTCCAGTGCCATCCATTTTCAGGGCTAGTTGATTCGGCAGGTGGGTTGTTACACACTCCTTAGCGGGTTCCGACTTCCATGGCCACCGTCCTGCTGTCTATATCAACCAGGGTGAGCCCCACCCCTTTCGTGAGCGCACTGCGCGCGGAGTGAAACCTGTTACGCGCCCCCGGCAACAGGGGTGGCGGGCAGGTAAGCTGCGCGGGCGGAGCGCGCGGAGTGACCCCTGTTACGAGCCCCCGGCCACGGGGGTGGCGGGCAGGTAAGCTGCTTACCTGCTGCGCGTGACGCCGGCCGCGGCGAAGGCGGACGAGGCGGGGTGTCGGTGCGGTGGGCGCGGTGGTGACCCTGGACGTCCGCCCTTCTCGCGGATCGCCTCAGCTACGGCTCCCGGTGGGGCCCTCTCGGGGGAAGGGGCCTCGGTCCCGGACCCCGGCGAGGCGTCCCTTCTCCGCTCCGTAAAAGTGTCCATCTCTTTTCTTTTTTTTTCTTCTGTTGTGGCATATGCTGCAGGTGCCTGCTCGTTTTTCGTATGTGGGTAATAACATTTAACTATGTATATATATTTCCCAATTGGTTTAACTGCCACCCGCCTGAATCTATTTAAAATCTAATTTTTTTTAATTTCAATCGCCCGACCCGACCCGACCCGACCCGCGGATAAAATCTAATTTTTTTAATTTCATCCGCCCGATCCGCGGATAATCCGCGGACTCCGCGGTTGTGCCCGCAAACCGCGCATCTCTAGCGCGCGGAGTGACCCCTGTTACGCGCCCCCTGCAACAGGGGTGGCGGGCAGGTAAGCTGCGCGGGCGGAGCGCGCGGAGTGACCCCTGTTACGAGCCCCCGGCCACGGGGGTGGCGGGCAGGTAAGCTGCTTACCTGCTGCGCGTGACGCCGGCCGCGGCGAAGGCGGACGAGGCGGGGTGTCGGTGCGGCGGGCGCGGTGGTGACCCTGGACGTGCGTCGGGCCCTTCTCGCGGATCGCCTCAGCTACGGCTCCCGGTGGGGCCCTCTCGGGGGAAGGGGCCTCGGTCCCGGACCCCGGCTAGGCGTCCCTTCTCCGCTGCGTAAAAGTGTCCATCTCTTTTTTTTTTTTTCTTCTGTTGTGGCATATGCTGCAGGTGCCTGCTCGTTTTTCGTATGTGGGTAACAACATTTAACTATGTATATATATTTCCCAATTGGTTTAACTGCCACCCGCCTGAATCTATTTAAAATCTAATTTTTTTTAATTTCAATCGCCCGACCCGACCCGACCCGACCCGCGGATAAAATCTAATTTTTTTAATTTCATCCGCCCGATCCGCGGATAATCCGCGGACTCCGCGGTTGTGCCCGCAAACCGCGCATCTCTAGCGCGCGGAGTGACCCCTGTTACGCGCCCCCGGCAACAGGGGTGGCGGGCAGGTAAGCTGCGCGGGCGGAGCGCGCGGAGTGACCCCTGTTACGAGCCCCCGGCCACGGGGGTGGCGGGCAGGTAAGCTGCTTACCTGCTGCGCGTGACGCCGGCCGCGGCGAAGGCGGACGAGGCGGGGTGTCGGTGCGGCGGGCGCGGTGGTGACCCTGGACGTGCGTCGGGCCCTTCTCGCGGATCGCCTCAGCTACGGCTCCCGGTGGGGCCCTCTCGGGGGAAGGGGCCTCGGTCCCGGACCCCGGCTAGGCGTCCCTTCTCCGCTGCGTAAAAGTGTCCATCTCTTTTTTTTTTTTTCTTCTGTTGTGGCATATGCTGCAGGTGCCTGCTCGTTTTTCGTATGTGGGTAACAACATTTAACTATGTATATATATTTCCCAATTGGTTTAACTGCCACCCGCCTGAATCTATTTAAAATCTAATTTTTTTTAATTTCAATCGCCCGACCCGACCCGACCCGACCCGCGGATAAAATCTAATTTTTTTAATTTCATCCGCCCGATCCGCGGATAATCCGCGGACTCCGCGGTTGTGCCCGCAAACCGCGCATCTCTAGCGCGCGGAGTGACCCCTGTTACGCGCCCCCGGCAACAGGGGTGGCGGGCAGGTAAGCTGCGCGGGCGGAGCGCGCGGAGTGACCCCTGTTACGAGCCCCCGGCCACGGGGGTGGCGGGCAGGTAAGCTGCTTACCTGCTGCGCGTGACGCCGGCCGCGGCGAAGGCGGACGAGGCGGGGTGTCGGTGCGGCGGGCGCGGTGGTGACCCTGGACGTGCGTCGGGCCCTTCTCGCGGATCGCCTCAGCTACGGCTCCCGGTGGGGCCCTCTCGGGGGAAGGGGCCTCGGTCCCGGACCCCGGCTAGGCGTCCCTTCTCCGCTGCGTAAAAGTGTCCATCTCTTTTTTTTTTTTTCTTCTGTTGTGGCATATGCTGCAGGTGCCTGCTCGTTTTTCGTATGTGGGTAACAACATTTAACTATGTATATATATTTCCCAATTGGTTTAACTGCCACCCGCCTGAATCTATTTAAAATCTAATCTTTTTTTATTTCAACCGCCCGACCCGACCCACGGATAAAATCTAATTTTTTAAAATTTCATCCGCCCGATTCGCGGATAATCCGCGGACTCCGTGTGCCCGCAAACCGCGCATCTCTAATATATATACATATATATATATATATATATATATATATATATATATATATATATATATATATATATATATATATATATATATATAAAAGTTTTCGGATCGCAAACCCTGGCCAATATCACAAACTCCTTTAAAAAAAATAAAAAATAAAATATATATATATATATATATATATATATATATATATATATATATATATATATATATATATATATATATATATATATATATATATATATATATATTTAGAGAGCAATTTTCACTGACAGTAGCCACAAAATTGCTTTACAAGAGAAATGTAAATACAAAATACATACTTTATCAATGTTTCTGCTTGTGCTTTTATCACACATCAGACCAAAGGGTTGGTTTTGGCACAGTTCGATCGCTTCCTTGTCCAATTCCGGGGCAATGGCACCTATCAAATACACAGTAATGAAAACAGTTGTTCTACTAACTGTACTGTACTTGCTACTTGCTTAAATATTTTTTAATAATATTTAACAATTTAATCTTAAAATTCGGGACGACTGTATTATAAGGGACGGGTGGCAACCCTATACACTCACCTTTCACTATTTGAGTAGCCTTTGTTCTACCATTTGCGTACTGACGAGCGATCTCTGAATCCGGGAACATATCCTTCACGGATTTGTTGAAAACATCCGAAAATGAGAACGGGATGTCGCTTACCATGAATTGATTTACGTGGACCCCGACTTAAAGGGGAACATTATCAGCAGACCTATGTAAGCGTCAATATATACCTTGATGTTGCAGAAAAAAGACCATATATTTTTTTAACCGATTTCCGAACTCTAAATGGGTGAATTTTGGCGAATTAAACGCCTTTCTATTATTCGCTCTCAGAGCCAGGCCCGGCCCTAACCAATCTGGCGCCCTAGGCAAGATTTTAGGTGGCGCCCCCCCACATCGGCAGTGAAGTGTATATACTCACAAGAAACCGAATAGCTTTGTCTTTGACCTTTTTTTTTACTTAAAGAAAGCAAATTAACAATCAGAATAGTTAACAAGATAAAAAAAATATGAATAAATAAATGAATGCAAAAAATAAAAAATGAATATATGAAATACAATATTTTTTACATACATATTGCTTAATTTACATTAATGATGTGCACTTTAACAACTAGGCTTACAACTATACCTAATATATAAAGGGGTGGAAAAGTGACTATTACCTGCAGGGCAAACATTAGCTAACCAGAAGGCAATAACAATGTAAACAAAAAACACCTGCTTAAAAGATCTAATACAAATGTCCCTGAGGAATGTAAGGTGGGAGTACTGTAATTACCTAACGTTACATTATTATTTTCCATAACAATTTAGCCCCCTCTACAATATTAACCCGACGTTAAAACAGAACTAGCTATTTATTGATTAGCAATTGCCGAATCATGTAACATTAGCTTAATGCTAAAAAGCCAGGTTACTATCACACTCTGTAACAGACAAATAATTTCATGTAGGCTAACGTTACCTACCTGCTACCTCTTGTCTTTTTCTCGTTTCTCCTTCTCTTCTTTTCTCTTTTTTCTTCCCTGGGCACCTGACAGTTTTGGCCGTTTTGACATCTTGTGTTGATTTTTTGATGTGGTGACGTCCAAAAAGAGTCATGATACGGGGGCGTAATGTTGTAACAAATAATATTTCTATTAAATAGGCTTTACTTTGCATTTTAATTAACGTGGGATTATTTATTGTATTTAGAAATAATAGTACCAACTTTTTTTTTTTTTTTCTCCAACATTTGTGGCACTGGCGTGGCGCCCCCTGATGGACGGCGCCCTTAGCATTTGCCTATACGGCCTATGCCACGGGCCGGCCCTGCTCAGAGCGATGACGTCACGTTGTGACGTCACATCGGGAAGCAATCCGCCATTTTCTCAAACACCGAGTCAAATCAGCTCTGTTATTTTCCGTTTTTTCGACTTTGGAGACATCATGCCTCGTCGGTGTGTTGTCGGAGGGTGTAACAACACCAACAGGGACGGATTCAAGTTGCACCAGTGGCCCAAAGATGCCAAAGTGGCAAGAAATTGGACGAAATTTGTTCAAAATACGAGGGTGTGGGGAAAGCAGACGAAATGGTCAGTCGTTTGTTCCGCACACTTTACCGACAAAAGCTATGCTACGACAGAGATGGCAAGAATGTGTGGATATCCTGCGACACTCAAAGCAGATGCATTTCCAACGATAAAGTCAAAGAAATCTGCCGCCAGAACCCCATTGAATCTACCGGAGTGTGTGAGCTATTCAGGGACAAAGGACCTCGCTAGCACGGCAAGCTATGGCGGTAGTTTGTTCCGGCAGACGAGCGAGCTAAACCTCCTGGATGTCTTGGCTCACACCGTCCCGAAAATGATTAAGAGAAGAATATCGACCCTAGCTTCCCTGGCCTGCTGACATCAACTCCAAAACTGGACAGATCAGCTTTCAGGAAAAGAGAGCGGATGAGGGTATGTCTACAGAATATATTAATTGATGAAAACTTTATTCATTACTCGCGGTTTTACGTAAATTATTATACATAAACTGTGTTTACCAATAATTTAGCTTAAAAACATTACAACACTTAAAAACAAACACATACCAATCGTTGGTTACAAGGCGATCGCCGAATTCGTCCTCGCTTTCTCCCGTGTCGCTGGCTGTCGTGTCGTTTTCGTCGGTTTCGCTTGCGTACGGTTCAAACCGATATGGCTCAATAGCTTCAGTTTCTTCTTCAATTTCGCTTAAGCCGCTGAAATCCGAGTCTGAATCCGAGCTAATGTCGCTATACCTTGCTGTTCTATCCGCCATGTTTGTTTGTATTGGCATCACTGTGTGACGTCACAGGAAAATGGACGGGTGTATATAACGATGGTTAAAATCAGGCACTTTGAAGCTTTTTTTAGGGATATTGCGTGATGGGTAAAATTTTGAAAAAAACTTTGAAAAATAAAATAAGCCACTGGGAACTGATTTTTGATGGTTTTAACCCTTCTGAAATTGTGATAATGTTCCCCTTTAAACACGTTGAAAAACTTATTCGGGTGTTACCATTTAGTGGTCAATTGCACGGAATATGTACTGTGCTGTGCAATCTACTAATAAAAGTCTCAATCAATCAATCAATCAAAGCTTACAGCTATCAGCATAGCCATATTTGTCTCGTCATAAGTTACACCCTCGGGTCTCCATTTAGTAAGGTGGTCCATAATACTGGTCTGGGACCAGCCTTGTGCTTCTCTGACCGTTCATGAGTGACTATACCCATTCGGCCACCGTGTTCAATGGAGAAGTCTGATCTACAAAATGTGCAGGCAGCATACCCCTTCCCCTTCGAGCTGTCCTGGATGAACTGAAATTCTTTTTTCCAATCATTTTGGAACTTGCAAGCGTACTTCTTCTTCTTACTCCTCGTCGCCACGTCTCTTCTTCTGCTTCGTCTTCTTCTTCTGTTCTGATTGCCGCGCTTGACTTCGAGGTGTAACCGTTATTATTGCCCGGCCGGAAACGGCGCCCAGTGAAAGATGGTGTAGCAATATTATTGTCCGGGTGGAAATCGGGAGAAATTTGTGAGAATGGTGGCCCCGGGAGTACAATAGGTCTCAGGCACTGCCTTTTGTCCTGTCCTTGGCACGCCTCCTTCTCCCAGGTAGAAGGGTGGCGTGGTTGTGTGAAGGATCAAGGAAGACGCCGGCGATCATCGTTGAACAAAGACTATTTTATTGCACCAGCAAGAAATCTAGCCAAATGATATCTCTGAGCTCATTAGGTCCATGGTACATAGGCTGGCTCCTACATGACCATGTAAAGGCATGTTCCTGTATATATTCGAGAACTAAGCGTTCCCTAAGCCCAGGGCATGATCTACTGTAAGTTGGGGCGGCATGGCTCAGTGGGAAGAGTGGTCGTCTTGTAACCGGAGGATTACCGGGTCGATCCCGGTCTGGAGAGCTCATGTTTGGTGTCCCAGAGAAAGACATCAAATGCCTAACTACTCCTGATGGGTTGTGTGGATCAGGCCGGTCCAATAGACAGGTTTAAGCGTGGTCTCTCCGTCTTGGAGTGGGTTGTATGTTAGTACACATATGCCTGTCACACTGAGTGGCTATACTTTATCACCTGGCCAAGATGATGGACTGCTGTTTAGATACTATCTCAAGGCAAATTACACAACCTGTCACTCAAGGTGTTTCACAGGGCTCGATTATTGGTCCATGTCTCTTATGATTAGGGGGAGAAACTGCTTGAACCTGCTATCTTGACCCAACCGGTTGAAGCAGATAGATGAATCACACTTCATCTCAGACTGGCTTGTCCGGTTCGGCTATTTTTCAAGGTATGGAAGGTTGATCTTGCCCCAAGCGGAGGAGTTCAAGTACCTCGTAATCTTGTTTACAAGTGAAGGAAGAGTGGTTTGTGAGATCGGCAGGCGGCATCTGCAGTGGTGCGGGCCCTGGATCGATCCGTCGTGATGAAGAATTAGCTGAGCCGGAATGCAAAGCTCTCAATTTAGCGGTAGATCTACTTTTCTATCCTCACCTATGCTCACGAGCTTTGGGTTGTGACTGAAAGAACATGATCTTGAGTACGAGTACATGAGTTTCCTCCGTCGGGTGGCGGTGCTCTCCCTTAGAAATAGTGTGAGAAACTGTCATGCGTGAGGAGCTCAGAGTAAAACTGCTGCTCTTCCACATGGAGAGGTTTCCGATGAGGTGGTTAGGACATCTGGTCAGGATGGCTCTCCAACGCCTCCCTGGGGAGGTGTTGAGGGCACGCCCGACCGGTAGGACCCAGGACACGCTGGGGGGACTATGTCTCTCAGCTGGCCTGGGAACTCCTCGGGATCCCCCGGGAGGAGTTGGATGAAGTAGCTGAGGATAGGGAAGTCTGGGCTTTTCTGGTTAGGTGGCTACCCCTATGACCTGACCTCGGATAAGCGGAAAATGATGGATGGGTGGATGAAAGTGTGACATGCCTCGAAAAAACATGATCTTGAGTACAAGTACATGAGTTTCCTCCGTCGGGTGGCGGTGCTCTCCCTTAGAAATAGGGTGAGAAACTGTCATGCGTGAGGAGCTCAGAGTAAAACTGCTGCTCTTCCACATCGAGAGGTTTCCGATGAGGTGGTTAGGACATCTGGTCAGGATGGCTCTCCAACGCCTCCCTGGGGAGGTGTTGAGGGGACGCCCGACCGGTAGGACCCAGGACACGCTGGGGGGACTATGTCTCTCAGCTGGCCTGGGAATGCCTCGGGATCCCCCGGGAGGAGTTGGATGAAGTAGCTGAGGATAGGGAAGTCTGGGCATTTCTGGTTAGGTGGCTACCCCTATGACCTGACCTCGGATAAGCGGAAAATGATGGATGGGTGGATGAAAGTGTGACATGCCTCGAAAAAACATGATCTTGAGTACAAGTACATGAGTTTCCTCCGTCGGGTGGCGGTGCTCTCCCTTAGAAATACGGTGAGAAACTGTCATGCGTGAGGAGCTCAGAGTAAAACTGCTGCTCTTCCACATCGAGAGGTTTCCGATGAGGTGGTTAGGACATCTGGTCAGGATGGCTCTCCAACCACCTGGGGAGGTGTTGAGGGCACGCCCGACCGGTAGGACCCAGGACACGCTGGGGGGACTATGTCTCTCAGCTGGCCTGGGAACGCCTCGGGATCCCCCGGTAGGAGTTGGATGAAGTAGCTGAGGATAGGGAAGTCTGGGCTTTTCTGGTTAGGTGGCTACCCCTATGACCTGACCTCGGATAAGCGGAAAATGATGGATGGGTGGATGAAAGTGTGACATGCCTCGAAAAAACATGATCTTGAGTACAAGTACATGAGTTTCCTCCGTCGGGTGGCGGTGCTCTCCCTTAGAAATAGGGTGAGAAACTGTCATGCGTGAGGAGCTCAGAGTAAAACTGCTGCTCTTCCACATCGAGAGGTTTCCGATGAGGTGGTTAGGACATCTGGTCAGGATGCCTCCCCAACGCCTCCCTGGGGAGGTGTTGAGGGCACGCTTGATTGGTAGGACCCAGGACACGCTGGGGGGACTATGTCTCTCAGCTGGCCTGGGAACGCCTCGGGATCCCCCGGGAGGAGTTGGATGAAGTAGCTGAGGATAGGGAAGTCTGGGCTTTTCTGGTTAGGTGGCTACCCCTATGACCTGACCTCGGATAAGCGGAAAATGATGGATGGGTGGATGAAAGTGTGACATGCCTCGAAAAAACATGATCTTGAGTACAAGTACATGAGTTTCCTCCGTCGGGTGGCGGTGCTCTCCCTTAGAAATAGGGTGAGAAACCGTCATGCGTGAGGAGCTCAGAGTAAAACTGCTGCTCTTCCACATCGAGAGGTTTCCGATGAGGTGGGTAGGACATCTGGTCAGGATGGCTCTCCAACGCCTCCCTGGGGAGGTGTTGAGGGCACGCCCGACCGGTAGGACCCAGGACACGCTGGGGGGACTATGTCTCTCAGCTGGCCTGGGAACGCCTCGGGATCCCCCGGGAGGAGTTGGATGAAGTAGCTGAGGATAGGGAAGTCTGGGCTTTTCTGGTTAGGTGGCTACCCTTATGACCTGACCTCGGATAAGCGGAAAATGATGGATGGGTGGATGAAAGTGTGACATGCCTCGAAAAAACATGATCTTGAGTACAAGTACATGAGTTTCCTCCGTCGGGTGGCGGTGCTCTCCCTTAGAAATAGGATGAGAAACTGTCATGCGTGAGGAGCTCAGAGTAAAACTGCTGCTCTTCCACATCGAGAGGTTTCCGATGAGGTGGTTAGGACATCTGGTCAGGATGGCTCTCCAACCACCTGGGGAGGTGTTGAGGGCACGCCCGACCGGTAGGACCCAGGACACGCTGGGGGGACTATGTCTCTCAGCTGGCCTGGGAACGCCTCGGGATCCCCCGGGAGGAGTTGGATGAAGTAGCTGAGGAGAGGGAAGTCTGGGCTTTTCTGGTTAGGTGGCTACCCCTATGACCTGACCTCGGATAAGCGGAAAATGATGGATGGGTGGATGAAAGTGTGACATGCCTCGAAAAAACATGATCTTGAGTACAAGTACATGAGTTTCCTCCGTCGGGTGGCGGTGCTCTCCCTTAGAAATAGGGTGAGAAACTGTCATGCGTGAGGAGCTCAGAGTAAAACTGCTGCTCTTCCGCATCGAGAGGTTTCCGATGAGGTGGTTAGGACATCTGGTCAGGATGGCTCTCCAACGCCTCCCTGGGGAGGTGTTGAGGGCACGCTCGATTGGTAGGACCCAGGACACGCTGGGGGGACTATGTCTCTCAGCTGGCCTGGGAACGCCTCGGGATCCCCCGGGAGGAGTTGGATGAAGTAGCCGAGGATAGGGAAGTCTGGGCTTTTCTGGTTAGGTGGCTACCCCTATGACCTGACCTCGGATAAGCGGAAAATGATGGATGGGTGGATGAAAGTGTGACATGCCTCGAAAAAACATGATCTTGAGTACAAGTACATGAGTTTCCTCCGTCGGGTGGCGGTGCTCTCCCTTAGAAATAGGGTGAGAAACTGTCATGCGTGAGGAGCTCAGAGTAAAACTGCTGCTCTTCCACATCGAGAGGTTTCCGATGAGGTGGTTAGGACATCTGGTCAGGATGGCTCTCCAACGCCTCCCTGGGGAGGTGTTGAGGGCACGCCCGACCGGTAGGACCCAGGACACGCTGGGGGGACTATGTCTCTCAGCTGGCCTGGGAACGCCTCGGGATCCCCCGAGAGGAGTTGGATGAAGTAGCTGAGGATAGGGAAGTCTGGGCTTTTCTGGTTAGGTGGCTACCCCTATGACCTGACCTTGGATAAGCGGAAAATGATGGATGGGTGGATGAAAGTGTGACATGCCTCGAAAAAACATGATCTTGAGTACAAGTACATGAGTTTCCTCCGTCGGGTGGCGGTGCTCTCCCTTAGAAATAGGGTGAGAAACTGTCATGCGTGAGGAGCTCAGAGTAAAACTGCTGCTCTTCCACATCGAGAGGTTTCCGATGAGGTGGTTAGGACATCTGGTCAGGATGGCTCTCCAACGCCTCCCTGGGGAGGTGTTGAGGGCACGCCCGACCGGTAGGACCCAGGACACGCTGGGGGGACTATGTCTCTCAGCTGGCCTGGGAACGCCTCGGGATCCCCCGGTAGGAGTTGGATGAAGTAGCTGAGGATAGGGAAGTCTGGGCTTTTCTGGTTAGGTGGCTACCCCTATGACCTGACCTCGGATAAGCGGAAAATGATGGATGGGTGGATGAAAGTGTGACATGGGGCTATATAAATCCAATGCACCTATTCTTAGAGCAGTGTATTTTGAGCAAAAACACGCTCCTCGACTGGAACAACAAGCACCATCACTCAAGTTGACCACGCAAATGCAGTTTCCTCTGGCAGGATGTGTAAGAGCTAGCGGAGGAATCTATTCGTCCATTCATGCCGTGCTCACGCCAACTTCCTCTCTCGACTACAAGCAAACCATTTTGGATCATCAAACACACACAGAGCTCCCCGCTAATGACGCCCGTTTCCCAGACTTTGCACACACGCCGGGGACGCCTGTGGTTATGTGTCAGCAGGAACACGTACAGCAACACCTCTTCACATATTTGCATAGGCCCAAACTGCAGCAGAGGAAGGAAGCGTTCAACTTCAAACCATCCGCTTTGCCAACAAATACAGCAAATGACTTCATTCTGCGTATCAACACAACATCCCGACAGCAGTCCGAGTCAAACAGAGATTACCACGACGTACTTCTTGGTAACCTGGCGCACACAAACAACCGAAACAGAAGCTAGGCAAGCTGCCAGGAAGTTAGCCTGAGAGATATCTGTCTTCTCATAATATTTGACAGTATCATTAATAGGGTTGCAAAATTCCGGGAATTTTCAAAGTTGGAAACTGTCCATGGGAATTAACGGGAACTTGATGGGAATTAACGGGAACATGATGGGAATAAACATTGAATGCAACATGCTAGATCTTACAGCATGATTCTTCGCTAAAACAACCTCATTTAATGCAAATTCAGTTGAATTTCATGTTTTGACTGTAAATTACCAGTGAATGTTTTGACTGTAACTTACTAGTGCATGTTTTGACTGTAACTTACTAGTGCATGTATTAACTGTAACTTACCAGTGAATGTTTTGACTGTAACTTACTAGTGCATGTATTAACTGTAACTGTCATTAGTACTTTAACTTTATTCACGCGGAATTTCTACACCGAAATATTTTTTCTAGTTTTGCCTGTTTTGACTGTAACTTACTAGTGCATGTTTGACTGTAACTTACTAGTGAATGTTTTGACTGTAACTTACTAGTGAATATGTTTTGACTGTAACTTACTAGTGAATGTTTTGACTGTATCTTACTAGTGCATGTATTAACTGTAACAATCATTGGTACTTTAACTTTATTCACGCGGAATTTCTACACCAAAATATTTTTTAGTAGTTTTGCCTGTTTTGACTGTAACTTACTAGTGCATGTTTGACTGTGACTTATTAGTGCATGTTTGACTGTAACTTACTAGTGCATGTTTTGACTGTAACTTACTAGTGCATGTACTAACTGTAACAATCATTGGTACTTTAACTTTATTGACACGGAATTTCTACACCGAAATAGATTTTTCTAGTTTTGCCTGTTTTGACTGTAACTTACTAGTGAATGTTTGACTGTGACTTACTAGTGAATGTTTTGACTGTAACTTACTAATGAATGTTTTGACTGTAACTTACTAGTGAATGTTTTGACTGTAACTTACTAGTGAATGTTTTGACTGTAACTTACTAGTGCATGTTTTGACTGTAACTTACTAGTGAATGTTTTGACTGTAACTTACTAGTGAATGTTTTGACTGTAACTTACTAGTGCATGTTTTGACTGTAACTTACTAGTGAATGTTTTGACTGTAACTTACTAGTGCATGTTTGACTGTAACTTACTAGTGCATGTTTGACTGTAACTTACTAGTGAATGTTTTGACTGTAACTTACTAGTGCATGTTTGACTGTAACTTACTAGTGAATGTTTTGACTGTAACTTACTAGTGCATGTATTAACTGTAACAAACATTGGTACTTTAACTTTATTCACATGGAATTTTTACACCAAAATTGTTTTTTCTAGTTCTTAAAAAAAATGTTATGCCTGTTTTGACTGTAACTTACTAGTGCATGTTTGACTGTGACTTACTAGTGAATGTTTTGACTGTAACTTACTAGTGAATGTGTTTTGACTGTCACTTACTAGTGCATATTTGACTGTGACATATTAGTGCATGTTTGACTGT
Source organism: Nerophis lumbriciformis (assembly GCF_033978685.3). Taxonomy (NCBI): domain Eukaryota; kingdom Metazoa; phylum Chordata; class Actinopteri; order Syngnathiformes; family Syngnathidae; genus Nerophis; species Nerophis lumbriciformis. The sequence goes on from NC_084561.2 coordinate 133,456, forward strand.
AACTTATGAGTGCATGTTTGACTGTAACTTACTAGTGCATGTTTTGACTGTAACTTGCTAGTGCATGTTTGACAGTAACTTACTAGTGAATGTTTTGACTGTAACTTACTAGTGCATGTTTGACTGTAACTTACTAGTGCATGTTTGACTGTAACTTACTAGTGAATGTTTTGACTGTAACTTACTAGTGCATGTTTGACTGTAACTTACTAGTGAATGTTTTGACTGTAACTTACTAGTGCATGTTTGACTGTAACTTACTAGTGCATGTTTGACTGTAACTTACTAGTGAATGTTTTGACTGTAACTTACTAGTGCATGTATTAACTGTAACAAACATTGGTACTTTAACTTTATTCACATGGAATTTTTACACCAAAATTGTTTTTTCTAGTTCTTAAAAAAAATGTTATGCCTGTTTTGACTGTAACTTACTAGTGCATGTTTGACTGTGACTTACTAGTGAATGTTTTGACTGTAACTTACTAGTGAATGTGTTTTGACTGTCACTTACTAGTGCATATTTGACTGTGACTTATTAGTGCATGTTTGACTGTAACTTATGAGTGCATGTTTGACTGTAACTTACTAGTGCATGTTTTGACTGTAACTTGCTAGTGCATGTTTGACAGTAACTTACTAGTGAATGTTTTGACTGTAACTTACTAGTGCATGTTTGACTGTAACTTACTAGTGAATGTTTTGACTGTAACTTACTAGTGCATGTTTGACTGTAACTTACTAGTGAATGTTTTGACTGTAACTTACTAGTGCATGTTTGACTGTAACTTACTAGTGAATGTTTTGACTGTAACTTACTAGTGCATGTTTTGACTGTAACTTACTAGTGCATGTTTGACTGTAACTTACTAATGAATGTGTTTTAAATGTATCTTACTAGTGAACGTGTTTGACTGTAACTTACTAGTGAATGTTTTGACTGTAACTTACTAGTGCATGTTTGACTGTGACTTACTAGTGCATGTTTGACTGTAACTTACTAATGAATGTGTTTTAAATGTAACTTACTAGTGAACGTGTTTGACTGTAACTTACTAGTGAATGTTTTGACTGTAACTTATTAGTGCATGTTTTGACTGTAACTTACTAGTGAATGTTTTGACTGTAACTTACTAGTGCATGTTTGACTGTAACTTACTAGTGAATGTTTTGACTGTAACTTACTAGTGAATGTTTTGACTGTAACTTAATAGTGCATGTTTTGACTGTAACTTACTAGTGCATGTTTGACTGTAACTTACTAGTGAATGTTTTGACTGTAACTTATTAGTGAATGTTTTGACTGTAACTTACTAGTGAATGTTTTGACTGTAACTTTCTAGTGCATGTGTTACGATCCGCTGCACGGATCATAGTTTGTTTATGTTTCTCGTCACATGTGTTTTCAGCACCTTGAGTTTCGTTTATTTCTGTTGCCATGACGGCAGATTGTATACACCTGCCTCTGGTTAGTGTCCGGGACGCGCACCTGTTGCCCGGGCGCTAATCAGAGGGCTATTTAGTCTTTGCCCTGGCCTCACTCGGTCTGGCTTCCTAGTTTGTTCCCATACAACTGTTAACGACTACTTAGATTTCATGCTATGCTATTTTTTCCTGCTAGCTCCCACGCTAGTCCTTTTGTTTTGCCTTTTGTGCTACGTGCATGTCTTTTGTTTATTCATCATATGATTTATATTTAAAATAAATCATTTTCCTACCTGCAAGCTGTGTCCGAGGCCGTCTGCATCCTTGGGAGAACCACACCCGCATCACGATGCGACCACGTCGTTTCAGCATGTTTTGACTGTAACTTACTAGTGAATGTTTTGACTGTAACAATCATTGGTACTTTAACTTTATTCACACGTAATTCCTACACCAAAATAGATTTTTTCTAGTTCTTTAAAAAAAAATCTACATATTGCACTGATTTTGAGGGTGAAAAGTACCAGAATGGCCCCCGAATCCTTTGATTAGTCAGTGGAGGCAAAGCGAGGGACTGGCCTGAGGGACAGTAGAGACCTCCTCACGTGGCTCGGCTGAGGGAGAGTAGAGACCTCCTCACGTGGCTCGGCTGAGGGACAGTAGAGACCTCCTCACGTGGCTCGCCTGAGGGACAGTAGAGACCTCCTCACGTGGCTCGGCTGAGGGACAGTAGAGACCTCGTCACGTGGCTGGGCTGAGGGACAGTAGAGACCTCCTCACGTGGCTCGCCTGAGGGACAGTAGAGACCTCCTCACGTGGCTCGCCTGAGGGACAGTAGAGACCTCGTCACGTGGCTCGCCTGAGGGACAGTAGAGACCTCCTCACGTGGCTCGGCTGAGGGACAGTAGAGACCTCCTCACGTGGCTCGCCTGAGGGACAGTAGAGACCTCCTCACGTGGCTCGCCTGAGGGACAGTAGAGACCTCCTCACGTGGCTCGCCTGAGGGACAGTAGAGACCTCCTCACGTGGCTCGGCTGAGGGACAGTAGAGACCTCCTCACGTGGCTCGGCTGAGGGACAGTAGAGACCTCCTCACGTGGCTCGGCTGAGGGACAGTAGAGACCTCCTCACGTGGCTCGGCTGAGGGACAGTAGAGACCTCCTCACGTGGCTCGCCTGAGGGACAGCAGAGACCTCCTCACGTGACTCGGCTGAGGGACAGCAGAGACCTCCTCACGTGGCTCGGCTGAGGGACAGTAGAGACCTCCTCACGTGGCTCGCCTGAGGGACAGTAGAGACCTCCTCACGTGGCTCGCCTGAGGGACAGTAGAGACTTCCTCACGTGGCTCGCCTGAGGGACAGTAGAGACCTCCTCACGTGGCTCGGCTGAGGGACAGTAGAGACCTCGTCACGTGGCTCGCCTGAGGGACAGGAGAGACCTCGTCACGTGGCTCGCCTGAGGGACAGTAGAGACCTCCTCACGTGGCTCGCCTGAGGGACAGTAGAGACCTCCTCACGTGGCTCGCCTGAGGGACAGTAGAGACCTCCTCACGTGGCTCGCCTGAGGGACAGTAGAGACCTCCTCACGTGGCTCGCCTGAGGGACAGTAGAGACCTCCTCACGTGGCTCGGCTGAGGGACAGTAGAGACCTCCTCACGTGGCTCGGCTGAGGGACAGTAGAGACCTCCTCACGTGGCTCGCCTGAGGGACAGTAGAGACCTCCTCACGTGGCTCGGCTGAGGGACAGTAGAGACCTCCTCACGTGGCTCGGCTGAGGGACAGTAGAGACCTCCTCACGTGGCTCGCCTGAGGGACAGTAGAGACCTCCTCACGTGGCTCGGCTGAGGGACAGTAGAGACCTCCTCACGTGGCTCGGCTGAGGGACAGTAGAGACCTCCTCACGTGGCTCGCCTGAGGGACAGTAGAGACCTCCTCACGTGGCTCGGCTGAGGGACAGTAGCGACCTCCTCACGTGGCTCGGCTGAGGGACAGTAGAGACCTCCTCACGTGGCTCGCCTGAGGGACAGTAGAGACCTCCTCACGTGGCTCGCCTGAGGGACAGTAGAGACCTCCTTACGTGGCTCGCCTGAGGGACAGTAGAGACCTCCTCACGTGGCTCGCCTGAGGGACAGTAGAGACCTGCTCACGTGGCTCGGCTGAGGGACAGTAGAGACCTCCTCACGTGGCTCGGCTGAGGGACAGTAGAGACCTCCTCACGTGGCTCGCCTGAGGGACAGTAGAGACCTCCTCACGTGGCTCGCCTGAGGGACAGTAGAGACCTCCTCACGTGGCTCACCTGAGGGACAGTAGAGACCTCGTCACGTGGCTGGGCTGAGGGACAGTAGAGACCTCCTCACGTGGCTCGCCTGAGGGACAGTAGAGACCTCCTCACGTGGCTCGCCTGAGGGACAGTAGAGACCTCCTCACGTGGCTCGCCTGAGGGACAGTAGAGACCTCCTCACGTGGCTCGCCTGAGGGACAGTAGAGACCTCCTCACGCGGCTCGCCTGAGGGACAGTAGAGACCTCCTCACGTGGCTCGCCTGAGGGACAGTAGAGACCTCCTCACGTGGCTCACCTGAGGGACAGTAGAGACCTCGTCACGTGGCTGGGCTGAGGGACAGTAGAGACCTCCTCACGTGGCTCGCCTGAGGGACAGTAGCGACCTCCTCACGTGGCTCGCCTGAGGGACAGTAGAGACCTCCTCACGTGGCTCGCCTGAGGGACAGTAGAGACCTCCTCACGTGGCTCGCCTGAGGGACAGTAGAGACCTCCTCACGTGGCTCGCCTGAGGGACAGTAGAGACCTCCTCACGTGGCTCGCCTGAGGGACAGTAGAGACCTCCTCACGTGGCTCGCCTGAGGGACAGTAGAGACCTCCTCACGCGGCTCGCCTGAGGGACAGTAGAGACCTCCTCACGTGGCTCGCCTGAGGGACAGTAGAGACCTCCTCACGTGGCTCACCTGAGGGACAGTAGAGACCTCGTCACGTGGCTGGGCTGAGGGACAGTAGAGACCTCCTCACGTGGCTCGCCTGAGGGACAGTAGCGACCTCCTCACGTGGCTCGCCTGAGGGACAGTAGAGACCTCCTCACGTGGCTCGCCTGAGGGACAGTAGAGACCTCCTCACGTGGCTCGCCTGAGGGACAGTAGAGACCTCCTCACGTGGCTCGCCTGAGGGACAGTAGAGACCTCCTCACGTGGCTCGGCTGAGGGACAGTAGAGACCTCCTCACGTGGCTCGGCTGAGGGACAGTAGAGACCTCCTCACGTGGCTCGCCTGAGGGACAGTAGAGACCTCCTCACGTGGCTCGGCTGAGGGACAGTAGAGACCTCCTCACGTGGCTCGCCTGAGGGACAGTAGAGACCTCGTCACGTGGCTCGCCTGAGGGACAGTAGAGACCTCCTCACGTGGCTCGCCTGACACACACTTTCAGATTGGAAGAGTGACAGACGTACATTTTCCGCAGTCTGGTTGTCCTGCTTTTGCCTGGCGATGTGTGAAATGTCTCCCCTGCTTGTCATGTGGCCCTGACAGGCAGCTGCGCCCTCAGCAAACATCCTGCTGAGGGTCGGGGCCAACAGCACCCGTCGACTGTCTGGCACATTGTAATTCCCCCGCCTGGAAGCAGCGCGGCTGGGAGATGACTTCAAATGTGGAAATGTTTTGCTTTCTCTCAAGTGGGACTGAAGTGGAGACGTTCAGTTGAAATCTAAGATGTTTCACTAAAAGTGTTCATGCCATCGAGCGCCTCTTCTTGTCCTACTCCGTCATTGTGATTGTTTGTCCAAATAGTCTATTCCCCAAACATTTTCACTTGCAACTTCTGCTGTTTGACTTTTTATTCATTTTGTCACCAAAACTGCAGACTTGCATTGACTGGCCTCTTGTTGCTAGGCAGATTTCATAGACTCAATATTGTGTGCCCCTTTAAACCCTGAAAAGTAGCATAGTGACGTGTCCATGTGCTTGACCTGGCAACTTACTAGTGCATGTTTGACTGTAACTTACTAGTGCATGTTTGACTGTAACTTACTAGTGCATGCTTGACTGTAACTTACTAGAACATGTTTGATTATAACTTTCTAGTACATGTTTGATTATAACTTTCTAGTACATGTTTGACTGTAACTTACCAGTACATGTTTGACTGTAACTTACTAGTACATGTTTGTGTAACTTACTAGTACATGCTTGACCTGGCAACTTACTAGTGCATGTTTGATTGTAACTTACTAGTACATGTTTGACTATAACTTACTAATGCATGTTTGACTGTAACTTACTAGTGCATGTTTGACTGTAACTTAATAGTGCATGTTTGACTGTAACTTACTAGTACATGTTTGATTATAACTTTCTAGTACATGTTTGACTGTAACTTACTAGTACATGTTTGATTATAACTTTCTAGTGCATGTTTGACTGTAACTTACCGGTACTAGTACATGTTTGACTGTAACTTACTAGTACATGTTTGATTATAACTTTCTAGTACATGTTTGATTGTAACTTACTAGTACATGTTTGACTGTAACTTACTAGTGCATGTTTGACTGTAACTTACTAGCGCATGTTTGACTGTGACTTACTAGTGCATGTTTGACTGTAACTTACTAGTGCATGTTTTTGACTGTAACTTACTAGTGCATGTTTGATTGTAACTTATTAGTACATGTTTGATTATAACTTTCTAGTACATGGTTGACTGTAACTTACTAGTGCATGTTTGATTATAACTTTCTAGTACATGTTTGACTGTAACTTACCAGTACATGTTTGACTGTAACTTACTAGTACATGTTTGTGTAACTTACTAGTACATGCTTGACCTGGCAACTTACTAGTGCATGTTTGATTGTAACTTACTAGTACATGTTTGACTATAACTTACTAATGCATGTTTGACTGTAACTTACTAGTGCATGTTTGACTGTAACTTAATAGTGCATGTTTGACTGTAACTTACTAGTACATGTTTGATTATAACTTTCTAGTACATGTTTGACTGTAACTTACTAGTACATGTTTGATTATAACTTTCTAGTGCATGTTTGACTGTAACTTACCGGTACTAGTACATGTTTGACTGTAACTTACTAGTACATGTTTGATTATAACTTTCTAGTACATGTTTGATTGTAACTTACTAGTACATGTTTGACTGTAACTTACTAGTGCATGTTTGACTGTAACTTACTAGCGCATGTTTGACTGTGACTTACTAGTGCATGTTTGACTGTAACTTACTAGTGCATGTTTTTGACTGTAACTTACTAGTGCATGTTTGATTGTAACTTATTAGTACATGTTTGATTATAACTTTCTAGTACATGGTTGACTGTAACTTACTAGTGCATGTTTTGATTGTAACTTACTAGTACATGTTTGATTGTAACTTACTAGTACATTTTTGACTGTAACTTACTAGTGCATGTTTGACTGTAACTTACTAGTACATGTTTGATTATCATTTTCTAGTACATGTTTGATTATAACTTACTAGTGCATGTTTGACTGTAACTTACTAGTGCATGTTTTGATTGTAACTTACTAGTGCATGTTTGACTGTAACTTACAAGTGCATGTTTGATTATAACTTACTAGTACATGTTTGATTATAACTTACTAGTACATGTTTGATTGTAACTTTCTAGTACATGTTTGACTGTAACTTACTAGTGCATGTTTGATTATAACTTTCTAGTACATGTTTGACTGTAACTTCCTAGTACATGTTTGATTGTAACTTTCTAGTACATGTTTGACTGTAACTTACTAGTGCATGTTTTGATTGTAACTTACTAGTACATGTTTGACTGTAACTTACAAGTGCATGTTTGATTATAACTTACTAGTACATGTTTGATTATAACTTACTAGTACATGTTTGATTGTAACTTTCTAGTACATGTTTGACTGTAACTTACTAGTACATGTTTGACTGTAACTTACTAGTGCATGTTTTGACTGTAACTTACTAGTGAACGTGATTGACTGTAACTTACTAGTGCATGTTTGATTATAACTTACTAGTACATGTTTGACTGTAACTTACTAGTGCATGTTTGACTGTAACTTACTAGTGAATGTTTGACTGTAACTTACTAGTGCATGCTTGACCTGGCAACTTACTAGTGCATGTTTGACTGTAACTTACTAGTGCATGTTTGACTGTAACTTACTAGTGCATGCTTGACCTGGCAACTTACTAGTGCATGTTTGACTGTAACTTACTAGTACATGTTTGATTATAACTTTCTAGTACATGTTTGACTGTAACTTACTAGTGCATGTTTGACTGTAACTTACTAGTACATGTTTGATTATAACTTTCTAGTACATGTTTGACTTTAACTTACTAGTGCATGCTTGACCTGGCAACTTACTAGTACATGTTTGACTGTAACTTACTAGTGCATGTTTGACTGTAACTTACTAGTACATGTTTGATGGTAACTTACTATTGCATGTTTGACTGTAACTTACTAGTGCATGTTTGATTATAACTTTCTAGTACATGTTTGACTGTAACTTACTAGTACATGTTTGACTGTAACTTACTAGTACATGTTTGATGGTAACTTACTATTGCATGTTTGACTGTAACTTACTGGTGCATGTTTGACTGTAACTTTCTAGTACATGTTTGACTGTAACTTACTAGTACATGTATTGACTGTAACTTACGACTGCATGTTTGAACTTACTAGTACATGTTTGACTGTAACTTACTAGTGCATGTTTGATTGTAACTTACGAGTACATGTTTGACTGTAACTTACTAGTACATGTTTGACTGTAACTTACTAGTGCATGTGTTTGACTGTAACTTACTAGTGCATGTTTGACTGTAACTTACTAGTACATGTTTGATTGTAACTTTCTAGTACATGTTTGACTGTAACTTACTAGTACATGTTTGACTGTAACTTACTAGTGCATGTTTGACTGTAACTTACTAGTACATGTTTGACTGTAACTTACTAGTACATGTTTTGACTGTAACTTACTAGTGTATGTTTGACTGTAACTTACTAGTACATGGTTTGACTGTAACTTACGAGTGCATGTTTGATTGTAACTTACTAGTACATGTTTGACTGTAACTTACTAGTACATGTTTGATTGTAACTTTCTAGTACATGTTTGACTGTAACTTACCAGTACATGTTTGACTGTAACTTACTAGTACATGTTTGACTGTAACTTACTAGTGAATGTTTGATTGTAACTTACTAGTGCATGTTTGATTGTAACTTTCTAGTACATGTTTGACTGTAACTTACTAGTGCATGTTTGATTGTAACTTTCTAGTACATGTTTGACTGTAACTTACTAGTGAATGTTTGATTGTAACTTACTAGTGCATGTTTGATTGTAATTTTCTAGTACATGTTTGACTGTAACTTTCTAGTACATGTTTGACTGCAACTTACGAGTGTATGTTTGACTGTAATTTAATAGTGTATGTTTTGATTGTGACTTTCTAATGAATGTGTTTGACTGCAACTTACTAGTGCATGTTTTGACTGTGACTTACTAGTAAAATAAAAAAAAATTAAATTTGCGTTCATATTTCGCTGTTTGTTGCGTTTTTGTTGCAATTCGCCTGATTGTATAATATGTGGATGTGGGGGGGGGGGGGGTGATGTTCATATGTTCTCAATATTCAGTGTTTTATCCTTCATAGTTAATATTGTAACTGCCACATTCTTTATTTTCACGTACAGTCTGGGTGTCTCATTCAATAAAAGAAATGTAAAATTCCATTTCATTTTAGCATTCAATCAGAATTTGCCCAGGCCTGACCTAAAGTGAAGTCATGTGCTCGGGCTAATAAGAAGTTTTACTGCTTTGAACATGTTGATGATAATCAAGGTGACGGCCCCAAACACTTAGCTTTTCCACACACCGTCCTAACTCAGTTTCATCTTTTGGCATTTAGATGTATATTTAGGGCGAAGGGTGAGACTTTAACTGAGTGTGTCAGCTCCATGCGTTCTCCTCATGAGCGAAATTGAACTCTGTCTCTGACTGATTCCTTGCTTCTTGTCCTGTTGAATAGATAGTTCGGTGCTTGGACCTGACAGGGGGTGTGGCTCAGCGTGTAGAGCGGCTCTAAACAAATATAAGGTATTTATTTATAGCAAGTCACCCTCTTGCTCCGGGTGTCACCCACACTGATGTAACTGTGACTCGTCACCACCAAGCTTCCATGTATAGCTTTCCCAATAATGTGCTGTAAAGGTAAAATGGCCATTAAGTTGTCATTGTGACACAAAGAGACTTTTGTAAAGGTCGGGGTTGGCATGTCGAGGTCCCCCTCCAGGGACTTCAAATATGTGACGGGTGTTGTTGAAAAAGCTCAACTATGTGGCGTGTGTAGACCTTCTGGATGCCTGAAATGAATCTGTCACTTTAAAAAAAAAGGCCCAAAAGAACAATGGCGTGACTTTCATTTAAATTCTTTATTAAATAATAGCAGTTCATACATTAAAATGCACTTCTATAAATATAAATTGTGTCAAAGAAAACCTTAAAAAAATAATTAAATATTACATGCAAAATTAGTCTTCCATTCACTCACAAATTAAGTCATGTGCTGGTCCAACAGCAAAAATACACACTTTTCTTCTTCACGTACACAAATCAGGTCACTATGTCTGCAGCATGAAGATCAGGTGAGCTCCTTCAGGTCAGCTCCTGTTGCAAGAAGACAAAAACAGCAGTGGAAGTTGGCCATGACAAGAAGACAAAAACAGCAGTGGAAGTTGACCATGACAAGAAGACAAAAACAGCAGTGGAAGTTGACCATGACAAGAAGACAAAACAGCAGTGGAAGTTGACCATGACAAGAGGACAAAAACAGCAGTGGAAGTTGACCATGACAAGAAGACAAAAACAGCGGTGGAAGTTGACCATGACAAGAAGACAAAAACAGCAGTGGAAGTTGACCATGACAAGAGGACAAAAACAGCAGTGGAAGTTGACCATGACAAGAAGACAAAAACAGCAGTGGAAGTTGACCATGACAAGAAGACACAAACAGCAGTGGAAGTTGACCATGACAAGAAGACAAAAAACAGCACTGGAAGTTGACCATGACAAGAAGACAAAAACAGCAGTGGAAGTTGACCATGACAAGAAGACAAAAACAGCAGTGGAAGTTGACCATGACAAGAAGACAAAAGCAGCAGTGGAAGTTGACCGTGACAAGAAGACAAAAACAGCAGTGTAAGTTGACCATGACAAGAAGACAAAAACAGCAGTGGAAGTTGACCATGACAAGAAGACAAAAACAGCAGTGGAAGTTGACCATGACAAGAAGACAAAAACAGCAGTGGAAGTTGACCATGACAAGAAGACAAAAACAGCAGTGGAAGTTGACCATGACAAGAAGACAAACACAGCAGTGGAAGTTGACCATGACAAGAGGACAAAAACAGCAGTGGAAGTTGACCATGACAAGAAGACAAAAACAGCAGTGGAAGTTGACCATGACAAGAAGACAAACACAGCAGTGGAAGTTGCCCATGACAAGAAGACAAAAAACAGCAGTGGAAGTTGACCATGACAAGAAGACAAAAACAGCAGTGGAAGTTGACCATGACAAGAAGACAAAAACAGCAGTGGAAGTTGACCATGCCAAGAAGACAAAAACAGCAGTGGAAGTTGGCCATGACAAGAAGACAAAAACAGCAGTGGAAGTTGACCATGACAAGAGGACAAAAACAGCAGTGGAAGTTGGCCATGACAAGAAGACAAAAACAGCAGTGGAAGTTGGCCATGACAAGAAGACACAAACAGCAGTGGAAGTTGACCGTGACAACAAGACAAAAACAGCAGTGGAAGTAGACCATGACAAGAAGACAAAAACAGCGGTGGAAGTTGACCATGACAAGAAGACAAAAACAGCAGTGGCAGTTAGTTGACCATGACAAGAAGACAAAAACAGCAGTGGAAGTTGACCATGACAAGAAGACAAAAACAGCAGTGGAAGTTGACCATAACAAGAAGACAAAAACAGCGGTGGAAGTTGACCATGACAAGAAGACAAAAACAGCAGTGGAAGTTGACCATGACAAGAAGACAAAAACAGCAGTGGAAGTTGACCATGACAAGAAGGCAAAAACAGCAGTGGAAGTTGACCATGACAAGAAGACAAAAACAGCAGTGGAAGTTGACCATGACAAGAGGACAAAAACAGCAGTGGAAGTTGGCCATGACAAGAAGACAAAAACAGCAGTGGAAGTTGACCATGACGAGGCCTGGGTGTCGCATACAGCTCCAATGACTGAACACGCAGCAATGTGCATGCCAGACCACTAGATGGCGATGACTTGTAATTAGTCTGCTCTTCAAACGCTGCATTGGTCAAAACACGCACCAGGCGTGAGCTTTCATCTCCCTCACAAATACACCACCAGGCGGCGCTGTTCTTTTACCCCAAAATGTAAGTAAGTCACTTTTCAATTCAATGAATCCAATTGACTTGAAATTTCTCACACGACTAAACGTTTTTCTTGAAACACCTCCTGTAACTTTAGGGTGTTTTTTTTTTGGTCATTCGCCACAAAATGTGGTAGACATCTTTAGGAGACAGATGCATGTTTTGGACTGTAACCTACTAGTGTCCACTTTAACTTACCAGTGTAAGTGTTGCGACTGTAACCTACTAGTGTCCACTTTAACTTTGTTTTTTTTTACAGACAGGTCTTGTCTGTGAAAAAATGTCAATTAAAAAATGCCAATATGAATTCAAAAGCAATTAAAATGCCACCTTACTTGGTAACTTTGCAGTTGCTGGCTTGCACATGGTTTCCTGTGTACCGGATGTCACACTGGGCCACGTTGTTGGAGAAATCTGACTCCTGAACCAGCTGATTTGGGTTCACTGTCACCTGAGAAATATGCAACAAAAAATAATAATAATAAATTGTTGAGAGCATGAAAGAAATTATCAAGAAACTAGAGATGCGCGGATAGGCAATTTATTTCATCCGCAACCGCGTCAGAAAGTCGTCAACCATCCGCCATCCACCCGATGTAACGTTTGATCAGAACTGCACCCGCCCGCCATCCGCCCGTTGTTATATATCTAATATTAATTTAAAAAAAAAAAAAAAGGGTGAAAACTACGCGAATTGCACCTTGTGCAGACAAGATTTTTCGATCGGACACGGAGGAATTAGCGATGTAAAAGACCACGTTGGGACAAAAAAACACAAGTCTAATGCCGTTGCTAGCGATACAAGTGGAAAACTTTCAACGTTTTTAGTCGCCCAAACAGATTCTTTGGATGTGATAAATGCCGAAGTTTTATTTACGGAGGCAATAATTGAGCATGGACTTCCAATCGCACTGGCTGATCACATGGGACAGTTAATAATGTAATGCAACCTTTAAAAATCATTACGCGGTGATCGCGATCCCAAAAATAAACTTTTCTTGCATGATAATGTCCAGAAAAATTCGCTTTATATTACTATAGAGTCCTTTTAACGAATGAGTTTGATGGTTTATCACAAACCTTAAATGAAAGAAGTCCTTTGTTCTCCTGCACCATGCATGCGCTTTGGCCTTGCTTCGTGTTTGGTGCGCAATCCTGTCGGCTGTATTTCACAGCACGACATACTGTTAAAAGTGTTTATACTGTTTATACTTTCAATTAACAAATTGAAGTCTTGTGAAAGGTTGACAGGATAACTGGCATTAACCTACTCAGTGGCCTAGTGGTTAGAGTGTCCGCCCTGAGATCGGTAGGTTGTGAGTTCAAACCCCGGCCGAGTCATACCAAAGACTATAAAAAATGGGACCCATTACCTCCCTGCTTGGCACTCAGCATCAAGGGTTGGAATTGGGGGTTAAATCACCAAAATGATTCCCGGGCGCGGCCACCGCTGCTGCCCACTGCTCCCCTCACCTCCCAGGGGGTGATCAAGGGTGATGGGTCAAATGCAGAGAATAATCTCGCCACACCTAGTGTGTGTGTGACAATCATTGGTACTTTAACTTTACTTTTAACTGTCAAAATAATTTCAAACTATTGAAGTTAGCTTACAGAATAAACATGTCAATCAACCCATATGATTTTTGCTGTCATATTTTTGTTTTGAAAAGTCACTGTGACTGATAGAAAAGTGATGGTTTTAGCAACATTTTAACCTGTCTGAATGCTAATAATCATTTTGCGTCGGGGGGGCGAAGCCCTGAACCCTCCACCAGGACTTTGTCCTGGACCTACCGGGGCCTGCGGCCCTTGGACCCTGGCTACTAGGTTTTTCTGATTTAAAAGTTGGCAGGTATGGTGAGGTTATAAAGCTTTTGCCTGTTAAAGAAAGGAGACTGATCCAATGCAGCACAGACTTGCGCGTGCCACGCTGTCACGACCCAGACGCACACCAGTGCGCAATCATATGGGAGCCGCGCTGAGCGCACCTCCAAGCGCGTCTCGCTGCCGGCGACGGCCGGGTATGGGCCCGACGCTCCAGCGCCATCCATTTTCAGGGCTAGTTGATTCGGCAGGTGGGTTGTTACACACTCCTTAGCGGGTTCCGACTTCCATGGCCACCGTCCTGCTCTCTATATCAACCAGGGTGAGCCCCACCCCTTTCGTTTTTCGTATGTGAGTAACAACATTTAACTATGTATATATATTTACCAATTGGTTTAACTGCCACCCGCAAAAAAAAAAAAAAAAAAAAAAAAAAAAAAATCTAATTAATCCGCCCGACCCGACCCGCGAGCGGATAAAATCTTATTTTTTTTTATTTCATCCGCCCGATCCGCGGATAATCCGCGGACTCCGCGCATCTCTACAAGAAACACAAGCACTTCCCTCAGCTGTGTCAGCGTGCGGTCATCTAATAATCCACCTTTGCCGTACCTGCAGTGTGTAGTTCCCCGGTGGCACGTCGGTGATGTCGATCCACTGGCAGTCGATGTTGGCGTGGTAGGTATCGTAGCAACTAGGACTCAGACCCTGATGGGTTAAAAAAAAAACAAAAAAAAACATCCTACATGACCCCCGTATCGCAGGCAAAGTACAAATCCACGTAGTCGTTCCAGAACAGACCTGTGTGTGAGCGGTGCACGCAAAGCGTCTTCGTACGCCGCGGTCACATGACGTGTCCTCCAGGCAGAAGCTGGCCTTGTGTCCCTCGGACACTTTGCGTCCGGTGGAGGGATCCAGCAGCTCGTAGTTGCTGAAGGCCTCCATGCTGTGGTAGTGCCTTCACACGGGCACATCAATCACTCTCATCAATATTGTACAAAAGCAGTGACGTTGTCACGTTGTGTAAATGGTCAATAAAAAGAGAATACAACAAATCCCTTTCAACTTACAGGTAAAAGCCAGTAAATTAGAATATTTTGAAAAACTTGATTTATTTCAGTAATTGCATTCAAAAGGTGTAACTTGTACATTATATTTATTCATTGCACACAGACTGATGCATTCAAATGTTTATTTCATTTAATTTTGATGATTTGAAGTGGCAACAAATGAAAATCCAAAATTCCGTGTGTCACAAAATTAGAATATTACTTAAGGCTAATACAAAAAAGGGATTTTTAGAAATGTTGGCCAACTGAAAAGTATGAAAATGAAAAATATGAGCATGTACAATACTCAATACTTGGTTGGAGCTCCTTTTGCCTCAATTACTGCGTTAATGCGGCGTGGCATGGAGTCGATGAGTTTCTGGCACTGCTCAGGTGTTATGAGAGCCCAGGTTGCTCTGATAGTGGCCTTCAACTCTTCTGCGTTTTTGGGTCTGGCATTCTGCATCTTCCTTTTCACAATACCCCACAGATTTTCTATGGGGCTAAGGTCAGGGGAGTTGGCGGGCCAATTTAGAACAGAAATACCATGGTCCGTAAACCAGGCACGGGTAGATTTTGCGCTGTGTGCAGGCGCCAAGTCCTGTTGGAACTTGAAATCTCCATCTCCATAGAGCAGGTCAGCAGCAGGAAGCATGAAGTGCTCTAAAACTTGCTGGTAGACGGCTGCGTTGACCCTGGATCTCAGGAAACAGAGTGGACCGACACCAGCAGATGACATGACACCCCAAACCATCACCCAGCCATGCAAATTTTGCATTTCCTTTGGAAATCGAGGTCCCAGAGTCTGGAGGAAGACAGGAGAGGCACAGGATCCACGTTGCCTGAAGTCTAGTGTAAAGTTTCCACCATCAGTGATGGTTTGGGGTGCCATGTCATCTGCTGGTGTCGGTCCACTCTGTTTCCTGAGATCCAGGGTCAACGCAGCCGTCTACCAGCAAGTTTTAGAGCACTTCATGCTTCCTGCTGCTGACCTGCTCTATGGAGATGGAGATTTCAAGTTCCAACAGGACTTGGCGCCTGCACACAGCGCAAAATCTACCCGTGCCTGGTTTACGGACCATGGTATTTCTGTTCTAAATTGGCCCGCCAACTCCCCTGACCTTAGCCCCATAGAAAATCTGTGGGGTATTGTGAAAAGGAAGATGCAGAATGCCAGACCCAAAAACGCAGAAGAGTTGAAGGCCACTATCAGAGCAACCTGGGCTCTCATAACACCTGAGCAGTGCCAGAAACTCATCGACTCCATGCCACGCCGCATTAACGCAGTAATTGAGGCAAAAGGAGCTCCAACCAAGTATTGAGTATTGTACATGCTCATATTTTTCATTTTCATACTTTTCAGTTGGCCAACATTTCTAAAAATCCCTTTTTTGTATTAGCCTTAAGTAATATTCTAATTTTGTGACACACGGAATTTTGGATTTTCATTTGTTGCCACCTCAAATCATCAAAATTAAATGAAATAAACATTTGAATGCATCAGTCTGTGTGCAATGAATAAATATAATGTACAAGTTACACCTTTTGAATGCAATTACTGAAATAAATCAAGTTTTTCAAAATATTCTAATTTACTGGCTTTTACCTGTATATTCAATTGAATAGACTGCAAAGACAAGATATTTAATATTCGAACGGAGAAACTTAATTTTTTTTTTTTCTGGGTGTTGTTGATAAATGGCTGGAAGCGAGTAGCGAGGGAAGCATAATGAATTTATTGGCATTTATTAATGTGTTTACTTTGTAAATAGGTAAACTCTAGTGATGTGTCCGTTAACACCGATGCTTCGGCGCATGCGTCGAGCTCATAGAGCGAAACCCTGTGTCGGTGCGCGTACCGCTTTTAGAAAGTCACGTGACCGATCATGAGCTGTTTTGGTAACGTGACCGATACGCCAACTGTGTCGCCTCCTCTGTGCCCTGTGAGCGGCTCTTTTCTACAGCCGGAGAAATAATAACTAAGAAGAGAAATCGTCTAAAATGTAATACGTCAGAAAAACTTTCTTTTTTTTTTTTATAAAAATGTGTAAAAAAATTAAATTAAAACAATTCCCAGTCCACAATCATCCACAACACGTTCTCTTAGATTTCCATGTTATGATACATGTTCACATTATTTATTGACTGTATCTAAAAAGGATAAAAATATATTTGTATTTAAATGAAGATATGAAATAATCCTAAATGAAATACAATGACTTGGTTTATATTATTGTATATACTAGGGCAGGGGTCACCAACGCGGTGCCCGCGGTCACCAGGTAGCCCGTAAGGACCAGATCAGTCGCCCGCTGGCCTGTTCTAAAAATAGCTCAAAGAGCAGCACTTACCAGTGAGCTGCCTCTATTTTTTAAATGTTATTTATTTACTAGCAAGCTGGTCTCGCTTTGCTCCACATTTTTCATTCTAAAAGAGACAAAACTCAAATAGAATTTGAAAATCCAAGAAAATATTTTAAAGACTTGGTCTTCACTTGGAATAAGCGGTAGAAAAATGGATGGATGGATGGGTCTTCACTTGTTTGAATAAATTCATTTATTTTTTACTTTGCTTCTTATTACTTTTAGAAATACAATTTTAGAGAAAAAAATACAACCTTAAAAATTATTTTAGGATTTTTAAACAAATATACCTTTTTACCTTTTAAATTTCTTCCTCCTCTTTCCTGACAATTTAAATCAATGTTCAAGTATTTTTTTTTTTAAATTATTGTAAAGAATAATAAATATTTTAGCTTCTGTTTTTTCGACGAAGAATATTTGTGAAATATTTCTTCAAACTTACTATGATTAAAATTCAAAAAAATTATTCTGGCAAATCTAGAAAATCTGTAGAATCAAATTTAAATCTTATTTCAAAGTATTTGGAATTTCTTTTAAAATTTTTGTTCTGGAAAATCTAGAAGAAATACTGATTTGTCTTTGTTAGAAATATAGCTTGGTCCAATTTGTTAAATATTCTAACAAAGTGCAGATTGGATTTTAACCAATTTAAAACATGTCATCAAAGTTCTAAAATGTATCTTAATCAGGAAAAATGACTAATGATGTTCCATAAATTATTTTTTAAATTTTTTCAAAAAGATTCAAATTAGCTAGTTTTTCTCTTCTTTTTGTCGGTTGAATTTTGAATTTTAAAGAGTCGAAATTGAAGATAAACTTGTTCAAACTGCTCCCACAGTGGACTCTTTTAAGTCTCGTCTTAAGACCCACTTTTATTCTTTGGCACTTTCAAGTGTGAATTTTATTCTTGTAAGATTACAATTTTTATATATTTTTTGCTGTAAATTCCCATTTTTATTCTCATACACAGTGGAACCAGATTGAGTCTGTCCCGCTTATGTTGACAAATGTTTTTCTTTTAATTGTTCCTAACTAAGTGTGGACTTTATTCTTATGTGGGCTCTGTACCGAGGATGTCGTTGTGGCTTGTGCAGCCCTTTGAGACACTTGTGATTTAGGGCTATATAAATAAACATTGATTGATTGATTGTAAAATTATAATTTGTCTATATGTTTTGCTGTAAATTTACATTTTTTTTCTCATTTATAGTGGAACCATTTTGAGTCTGACCCGCTTATGTTGACAAATGTTTTCGTTACGTTTGTTCCTCCTCAAATGTGGACTTTATTCTCGTAAGATTACAATTTTTGTATATTTTTTGCTGTAAAGTTAAAAAATGTTCTAGTGTACAGTGGAACCATTTTGAGTCTGACCCGCTTATGTTGACAATTTTTTTGGTTATGTTTGTTCCCCATCAAATGTGGACTTTATTCTCGTAAGATTACAATTTGTATGTATTTTTTGCTGTAAATTTACATTTTTATTCTCATAAACAGTGGAACCAGATTGAGTTTGACCCGCTTATGTCGACAAAGTTTTTCTTCTATTTGTTCCTCATCAAGTGTGAATTTTATTCTCGTAAGATTACATTTTTTGTATATGTTTTGCTGTAAATTTACATTTTTATTCTCATAAACAGTGGAACCAGATTGAGTCTGACCCGCTTATGTTGACAAATGTTTTTCTTCTATTTGTTCCTCGTCAAATGTGGACTTTATTTTCATAAGATTACAATTTGTATATATTTTTTGCTGTAAATTTACATTTTTATTCTCATGCACAGTGGAACCCAATTGAGTCTGTTCCGCTTATGTTGATAAATGTTTTTCTTCCATTTGTTCCTCATCAAAAGTGGACTTTATTCTTGTAAGATGACAATTTTAATATTTTTTGCTGTAAAGTTACATATTTATTCTAGTGTACAGTGGAACCATTTTGAGTCTGTCCCGCTTATGTTGACACAGTTTTTCTTTTATTTGTTCCTCATCAAGTGTGAATTTTATTCTCGTAAGATTACATTTTTTGTATATGTTTTGCTGTAAATTTACATTTTTATTCTCATAAACAGTGGAACCAGATTGAGTTTGACCCGCTTATGTCGACAAAGTTTTTCTTCTATTTGTTCCTCATCAAGTGTGAATTTTGTTTTCGTAAGATTACATTTTTTGTATATGTTTTGCTGTAAATTTACATTTTAATTCCCATTTATAGTGGAACCATATTGAGTCTGACCCGCTTATGTCAACAAATGTTTTTTTTTCTATTTGTTCCTCATCAAATGTGGACTTTATTCTCATAAGATTACAATTTGTATATATTTTTTGCTGTAAATTTAAATTTTTATTCTCATACACAGTGGAACCCGATTGAGTCCGTTCCGCTTATGTTGATAAATGTTTTTCTTCCATTTGTTCCTCATCAAAAGTGGACTTTATTCTTGTAAGATGACAATTTCAATATTTTTTGCTGTAAAGTTACATTTGTATTCTAGTGTACAGTGGAACCATTTTGAGTATGTCCCGCTTATGTTGACACAGTTTTTCTTCTATTTGTTCCTCATCAAGTGTGAATTTTATTCTCGTAAGATTACATTTTTTGTATATGTTTTGCTGTAAATTTACATTTTTATTCTCATAAACAGTGGAACCAGATTGAGTTTGACCCGCTTATGTCAACAAATGTTTTTCTTCTATTTGTTCCTCATCAAATGTGGACTTTATTCTCATAAGATTACAATTTGTATATATTTTTTGCTGTAAATTTAAATTTTTATTCTCATACACAGTGGAACCAGATTGAGTCTGTTCCGCTTATGTTGATAAATGTTTTTCTTCCATTTGTTCCTCATCAAAAGTGGACTTTATTCTTGTAAGATGACAATTTTAATATTTTTTGCTGTAAAGTTACATTTTTATTCTAGTGTACAGTGGAACCATTTTGAGTCTGTCCCGCTTATGTTGACACAGTTTTTCTTTTATTTGTTCCTCATCAAGTGTGAATTTTATTCTTATAAGATTACAATTTTTATATATTTTTTTCTGTAAATTTAAATTTTTATTTTCATATACAGTGGAACCAGATTGAGTCTGTCCTGCTTATGTTGACACAGTTATTCTTGTATTTGTTCCTCATCAAGTGTGAATTTTATTCTTGTAAGATTACAATTTTTATATATTTTTTTGCGGTAAATTCCCATTTTTATTCTCATAAACAGTGGAACCAGATTGAGTCTGTCCCGCTTATGTTGACAAATGTTTTTCTTTTAATTGTTCCTAATCAAGTGTGGACTTTATTCTTGTAAAATTATAATTTGTCTATATGTTTTGCTGTAAATTTACATTTTTTTCTCATTTATAGTGGAACCATATTGAGTCTGACCCGCTTATGTTGACAAATTTTTTGGCTACGTTTGCTCCTCATCAAATGTGGAATTTATTCTCGTAAGATTACAATTTGTATGTATTTTTTGCTGTAAATTTACATTTTTATTCTCATACACTGTGGAACCGGATTGAGTCTGTCCCGCTTATGTTGACAAATGTTTTTCTTTTAATTGTTCCTCATCAAATGTGGACTTTATGCTCGTAAGTTTACAATTTTTATATATTTTTTTGCTGTAAATTCAAATTTTTATTCTATTACAAAGTGGAACCAGATTGAGTCTGTTCCGCTTATGTCAACAAATGTTTTTCTTACATTTTTCTTCTCATTAAATGTGAACTTTATTCTTGTAAGATTACAATTTTTATATATTTTTTGCTGTAAATTTACATTTGTATTCTCATTTATAGTGGAACCATATTGAGTCTGACCCGCTCTCTGTTGTCCTCTGTGTTTTAAATTTTTTTTTTTTTATTTACTATTTATTTATTGGTTTTACCCTTTAAAATAATTTTTAATCGTATTTATTTTATATTGGTTTTATATGTATTTATTTTTTGTTTTCATTCAGTCATTGGTGGAGCTAAGGATAATATTTGAATATTGTTTTTAATACACTGTAGCACTTTGAGGTTGTTTGCTCAATGTAAAGTGCTTTTTACAAATACAATCTATTATTATTTATTGTTATTACAGTTGGTCGCTACATCTGTAAGTGCAAGGTAAAACTCCACTATGCAAAGCCAAAGCCATTTATCAACAACACCCAGAAACGTCGCCGGCTCTCTAGCAACGGAGAGGACAACTTAAGCTGTACATCAAGCAAGAATGGGAAAGAATTCCACCCGAAAAGCTTCAAAACTTGGTCTCCTCAATTCCCAAACCTTTACTGAGTGTTGTTAAAAGGAAAGGCCATGTAACACAGTGGTGAACATGCCTTTTTTGCTCTCTCGCAACGGAGAGGACAACTTAAGCTGTACATCGAGCAAGAATGGGAAAGAATTCCACCCGAAAAGATTCAAAACTTTGTCTCCTCAATTCCCAAACCTTTACTGAGTGTTGTTAAAAGGAAAGGCCATGTAACACAGTGGTGAACATGCCTTTTTTGCTCTCTCGCAACGGAGAGGACAACTTAAGCTGTACATCGAGCAAGAATGGGAAAGAATTCCACCTGAAAAGATTCAAAACTTCGTCTCCTCAATTCCCAAACCTTTACTGAGTGTTGTTAAAAGGAAAGGCCATGTAACACAGTGGTGAACATGCCTTTTTTGCTCTCTCGCAACGGAGAGGACAACTTAAGCTGTACATCAAGCAAGAATGGGAAAGAATTCCACCCGAAAAGATTCAAAACTTGGTCTCCTCAATTCCCAAACCTTTACTGAGTGTTGTTAAAAGGAAAGGCCATGTTACACAGTGGTGAACATGCCTTTTTTGCTCTCTCGCAACGGAGAGGACAACTTAAGCTGTACATCAAGCAAGAATGGGAAAGAATTCCACCCGAAAAGATTCAAAACTTGGTCTCCTCAATTCCCAAACCTTTACTGAGCGTTGTTAAAAGGAAAGGCCATGTAACACAGTGGTGAACATGCCTTTTTTGCTCTCTCGCAACGGAGAGGACAACTTAAGCTGTACATCGAGCAAGAATGGGAAAGAATTCCACCCGAAAAGATTCAAAACTTGGTCTCCTCAGTTCCCAAACCTTTACTGAGTGTTGTTAAAAGGAAAGGCCATGTAGCACAGTGGTGAACATGCCTTTTTTGCTCTCTCGCAACGGAGAGGACAACTTAAGCTGTACATCGAGCAAGAATGGGAAAGAATTCCACCCGAAAAGATTCAAAACTTGGTCTCCTCAATTCCCAAACCTTTACTGAGTGTTGTTAAAAGGAAAGGCCATGTAACACAGTGGTGAACATGCCTTTTTTGCTCTCTCGCAACGGAGAGGACAACTTAAGCTGTACATCAAGCAAGAATGGGAAAGAATTCCACCCGAAAAGATTCAAAACTTGGTCTCCTCAGTTCCCAAACCTTTACTGAGTGTTGTTAAAAGGAAAGGCCATGTAACACAGTGGTGAACATGCCTTTTTTGCTCTCTCGCAATGGAGAGGACAACTTAAGCTGTACATCAAGCAAGAATGGGAAAGAATTCCACCCGAAAAGATTCAAAACTTGGTCTCCTCAATTCCCAAACCTTTACTGAGTGTTGTTAAAAGGAAAGGCCATGTAACACAGTGGTGAACATGCCTTTTTTGCTCTCTCGCAACGGAGAGGACAACTTAAGCTGTACATCAAGCAAGAATGGGAAAGAATTCCACCCGAAAAGATTCAAAACTTGGTCTCCTCAATTCCCAAACCTTTACTGAGTGTTGTTAAAAGGAAAGGCCATGTAACACAGTGGTGAACATGCCTTTTTTGCTCTCTCGCAACGGAGAGGACAACTTAAGCTGTACATCAAGCAAGAATGGGAAAGAATTCCACCCGAAAAGATTCAAAAATGTGTCTCCTCAATTCCCAAACCTTTACTGAGTGTTGTTAAAAGGAAAGGCCATGTAACACAGTGGTGAACATGCCTTTTTTGCTCTCTCGCAACGGAGAGGACAACTTAAGCCGTACATCGAGCAAGAATGGGAAAGAATTCCACCCGAAAAGATTCAAAACTTGGTCTCCTCAGTTCCCAAACCTTTACTGAGTGTTGTTAAAAGGAAAGGCCATGTAACACAGTGGTGAACATGCCTTTTTTGCTCTCTCGCAACGGAGAGGGCAACTTAAGCTGTACATCGAGCAAGAATGGGAAAGAATTCCACCCGAAAAGATTCAAAACTTGGTCTCCTCAATTCCCAAACCTTTACTGAGTGTTGTTAAAAGGAAAGGCCATGTAACACAGTGGTGAACATGCCCTTTTTGCTCTCTCGCAACAGAGAGGACAACTTAAGCTGTACATCGAGCAAGAATGGGAAAGAATTCCACCCGAAAAGATTCAAAACTTGGTCTCCTCAATTCCCAAACCTTTACTGAGTGTTGTTAAAAGGAAAGGCCATGTAGCACAGTGGTGAACATGCCTTTTTTTGCTCTCTCGCAACGGAGAGGACAACTTAAGCTGTACATCGAGCAAGAATGGGAAAGAATTCCACCCGAAAAGCTTCAAAACTTGGTCTCCTCAATTCCCAAACCTTTACTGAGTGTTGTTAAAAGGAAAGGCCATGTAACACAGTGGTGAACATGCCTTTTTTGCTCTCTCGCAACGGAGAGGACAACTTAAGCTGTACATCAAGCAAGAATGGGAAAGAATTCCACCCGAAAAGATTCAAAACTTGGTCTCCTCAATTCCCAAACCTTTACTGAGTGTTGTTAAAAGGAAAGGCCATGTAACACAGTGGTGAACATGCCTTTTTTGCTCTCTCGCAACGGAGAGGACAACTTAAGCTGTACATCAAGCAAGAATGGGAAAGAATTCCACCCAAAAAGATTCAAAACTTGGTCTCCTCAATTCCCAAACCTTTACTGAGTGTTGTTAAAAGGAAAGGCCATGTAACACAGTGGTGAACATGCCCTTTTTTGCTCTCTCGCAACGGAGAGGACAACTTAAGCTGTACATCAAGCAAGAATGGGAAAGAATTCCACCCGAAAAGATTCAAAACTTGGTCTCCTCAATTCCCAAACCTTTACTGAGTGTTGTTAAAAGGAAAGGCTATGTAACACAGTGGTGAACATGCCTTTTTTTGCTCTCTCGCAACGGAGAGGACAACTTAAGCTGTACATCAAGCAAGAATGGGAAAGAATTCCACCCGAAAAGATTCAAAACTTGGTCTCCTCAATTCTCAAACCTTTACTGAGTGTTGTTAAAAGGAAAGGCCATGTAACACAGTGGTGAACATGCCTTTTTTGCTCTCTCGCAACGGAGAGGACAACTTAAGCTGTACATCGAGCAAGAATGGGAAAGAATTCCACCCGAAAAGCTTCAAAACTTGGTCTCCTCAGTTCCCAAACCTTTACTGAGTGTTGTTAAAAGGAAAGGCCATGTAACACAGTGGTGAACATGCCTTTTTTGCTCTCTCGCAACGGAGAGGACAACTTAAGCTGTACATCGAGCAAGAATGGGAAAGAATTCCACCCGAAAAGATTCAAAACTTGGTCTCCTCAATTCCCAAACCTTTACTGAGTGTTGTTAAAAGGAAAGGCCATGTAACACAGTGGTGAACATGCCTTTTTTTGCTCTCTCGCAACGGAGAGGACAACTTAAGCTGTACATCGAGCAAGAATGGGAAAGAATTCCACCCGAAAAGATTCAAAACCTGGTCTCCTCAATTCCCAAACCTTTACTGAGTGTTGTTAAAAGGAAAGGCCATGTAACACAGTGGTGAACATGCCTTTTTTGCTCTCTCGCAACGGAGAGGACAACTTAAGCTGTACATCAAGCAAGAATGGGAAAGAATTCCACCCGAAAAGATTCAAAACTTGGTCTCCTCAATTCCCAAACCTTTACTGAGTGTTGTTAAAAGGAAAGGCCATGTAACACAGTGGTGAACATGCCTTTTTTGCTCTCTCGCAACGGAGAGGACAACTTAAGCCGTACATCGAGCAAGAATGGGAAAGAATTCCACCCGAAAAGATTCAAAACTTGGTCTCCTCAGTTCCCAAACCTTTACTGAGTGTTGTTAAAAGGAAAGGCCATGTAACACAGTGGTGAACATGCCTTTTTTGCTCTCTCGCAACAGAGAGGACAACTTAAGCCGTACATCGAGCAAGAATGGGAAAGAATTCCACCCGAAAAGATTCAAAACTTGGTCTCCTCAGTTCCCAAACCTTTACTGAGTGTTGTTAAAAGGAAAGGCCATGTAACACAGTGGTGAACATGCCTTTTTTTGCTCTCTCGCAACGGAGAGGACAACTTAAGCTGTACATCAAGCAAGAATGGGAAAGAATTCCACCCGAAAAGATTCAAAACTTGGTCTCCTCAATTCCCAAACCTTTACTGAGTGTTGTTAAAAGGAAAGGCCATGTAACACAGTGGTGAACATGCCTTTTTTGCTCTCTCGCAACGGAGAGAACAACTTAAGCTGTACATCGAGCAAGAATGGGAAAGAATTCCACCCGAAAAGATTCAAGTCTTGGTCTCCTCAATTCCCAAACCTTTACTGAGTGTTGTTAAAAGGAAAGGCCATGTAACACAGTGGTGAACATGCCTTTTTTGCTCTCTCGCAACGGAGAGGGCAACTTAAGCTGTACATCGAGCAAGAATGGGAAAGAATTCCACCCGAAAAGATACAAAACTTGGTCTCCTCAGTTCCCAAACCTTTACTGAGTATTGTTAAAAGGAAAGGCCATGTAACACAGTGGTGAACATGCCTTTTTTTGCTCTCTCGCAACGGAGAGGACAACTTAAGCTGTACATCGAGCAAGAATGGGAAAGAATTCCACCCGAAAAGATTCAAAACTTGGTCTCCTCAATTCCCAAACCTTTACTGAGTGTTGTTAAAAGGAAAGGCCATGTAACACAGTGGTGAACATGCCTTTCTTGCCCTCTCGCAACGGAGAGGACAACTTAAGCTGTACATCGAGCAAGAATGGGAAAGAATTCCACCCGAAAAGATTCAAAACTTGGTCTCCTCAATTCCCAAACCTTTACTGAGTGTTGTTAAAAGGAAAGGCCATGTAACACAGTGGTGAACATGCCTTTTTTGCTCTCTCGCAAGGGAGAGGACAACTTAAGCTGTACATCAAGCAAGAATGGGAAAGAATTCCACCCGAAAAGCTTCAAAACTTGGTCTCCTCAATTCCCAAACCTTTACTGAGTGTTGTTAAAAGGAAAGGCCATGTAACACAGTGGTGAACATGCCTTTTTTGCTCTCTCGCAACGGAGAGGACAACTTAAGCTGTACATCGAGCAAGAATGGGAAAGAATTCCACCCGAAAAGATTCAAAACTTGGTCTCCTCAATTCCCAAAGCTTTACTGAGTGTTGTTAAAAGGAAAGGCCATGTAACACAGTGGTGAACATGCCTTTTTTGCTCTCTCGCAACGGAGAGGACAACTTAAGCTGTACATCGAGCAAGAATGGGAAAGAATTCCACCCGAAAAGATTCAAAACTTGGTCTCCTCAATTCCCAAAGCTTTACTGAGTGTTGTTAAAAGGAAAGGCCATGTAACACAGTGGTGAACATGCCCTTTTTGCTCTCTCGCAACGGAGAGGACAACTTAAGCTGTACATCAAGCAAGAATGGGAAAGAATTCCACCCGAAAAGATTCAAAACTTGGTCTCCTCAATTCCCAAACCTTTACTGAGTGTTGTTAAAAGGAAAGGCCATGTAACACAGTGGTGAACATGCCTTTTTTGCTCTCTCGCAACGGAGAGGACAACTTAAGCTGTACATCAAGCAAGAATGGGAAAGAATTCCACCCGAAAAGATTCAAAACTTGGTCTCCTCAATTCTCAAACCTTTACTGAGTGTTGTTAAAAGGAAAGGCCATGTAACACAGTGGTGAACATGCCTTTTTTGCTCTCTCGCAACGGAGAGGACAACTTAAGCTGTACATCGAGCAAGAATGGGAAAGAATTCCACCCGAAAAGCTTCAAAACTTGGTCTCCTCAGTTCCCAAACCTTTACTGAGTGTTGTTAAAAGGAAAGGCCATGTAACACAGTGGTGAACATGCCTTTTTTGCTCTCTCGCAACAGAGAGGACAACTTAAGCTGTACATCAAGCAAGAATAGGAAATAATTCCATCTGAAAAGATTCAAAACTTGGTCTCCTCAATTCCCAAACCTTTACTGAGTGTTGTTAAAAGGAAAGGCCATGTAACACAGTGGTGAACATGCCTTTTTTGCTCTCTCGCAACGGAGAGGACAACTTAAGCCGTACATCAAGCAAGAATGGGAAAGAATTCCACCCGAAAAGATTCAAAACTTGGTCTCCTCAGTTCCCAAACCTTTACTGAGTGTTGTTAAAAGGAAAGGCCATGTAACACAGTGGTGAACATGCCTTTTTTTTCCCTCTCGCAACGGAGAGGACAACTTAAGCTGTACATCAAGCAAGAATGGGAAAGAATTCCACCCGAAAAGATTCAAAACTTGGTCTCCTCAATTCCCAAACCTTTACTGAGTGTTGTTAAAAGGAAAGGCCATGTAACACAGTGGTGAACATGCCTTTTTTTGCTCTCTCGCAACGGAGAGGACAACTTAAGCTGTACATCAAGCAAGAATGGGAAAGAATTCCACCCGAAAAGATTCAAAACTTGGTCTCCTCAATTCCCAAACCTTTACTGAGTGTTGTTAAAAGGAAAGGCCATGTAACACAGTGGTGAACATGCCCTTTTTGCTCTCTCGCAACGGAGAGGACAACTTAAGCTGTACATCAAGCAAGAATGGGAAAGAATTCCACCCGAAAAGATTCAAAACTTGGTCTCCTCAATTCCCAAACCTTTACTGAGTGTTGTTAAAAGGAAAGGCCATGTAACACAGTGGTGAACATGCCTTTTTTGCTCTCTCGCAACGGAGAGGACAACTTAAGCTGTACATCAAGCAAGAATGGGAAAGAATTCCACCCGAAAAGATTCAAAACTTGGTCTCCTCAATTCTCAAACCTTTACTGAGTGTTGTTAAAAGGAAAGGCCATGTAACACAGTGGTGAACATGCCTTTTTTGCTCTCTCGCAACGGAGAGGACAACTTAAGCTGTACATCGAGCAAGAATGGGAAAGAATTCCACCCGAAAAGCTTCAAAACTTGGTCTCCTCAGTTCCCAAACCTTTACTGAGTGTTGTTAAAAGGAAAGGCCATGTAACACAGTGGTGAACATGCCTTTTTTGCTCTCTCGCAACAGAGAGGACAACTTAAGCTGTACATCAAGCAAGAATAGGAAATAATTCCATCTGAAAAGATTCAAAACTTGGTCTCCTCAATTCCCAAACCTTTACTGAGTGTTGTTAAAAGGAAAGGCCATGTAACACAGTGGTGAACATGCCTTTTTTGCTCTCTCGCAACGGAGAG
Source organism: Nerophis lumbriciformis (assembly GCF_033978685.3). NCBI lineage: Eukaryota > Metazoa > Chordata > Actinopteri > Syngnathiformes > Syngnathidae > Nerophis > Nerophis lumbriciformis. The sequence continues at coordinate 161,927 of NC_084561.2, forward strand.
GACAACTTAAGCCGTACATCAAGCAAGAATGGGAAAGAATTCCACCCGAAAAGATTCAAAACTTGGTCTCCTCAGTTCCCAAACCTTTACTGAGTGTTGTTAAAAGGAAAGGCCATGTAACACAGTGGTGAACATGCCTTTTTTTTCCCTCTCGCAACGGAGAGGACAACTTAAGCTGTACATCAAGCAAGAATGGGAAAGAATTCCACCCGAAAAGATTCAAAACTTGGTCTCCTCAATTCCCAAACCTTTACTGAGTGTTGTTAAAAGGAAAGGCCATGTAACACAGTGGTGAACATGCCTTTTTTTGCTCTCTCGCAACGGAGAGGACAACTTAAGCTGTACATCAAGCAAGAATGGGAAAGAATTCCACCCGAAAAGATTCAAAACTTGGTCTCCTCAATTCCCAAACCTTTACTGAGTGTTGTTAAAAGGAAAGGCCATGTAACACAGTGGTGAACATGCCTTTTTTGCAATGTGTGAACTTGAAATATCTTGTCTTTGCAGTCTATTCAGTTGAATATAAGTTGAAAAGGATTTGTTGTATTCTCTTTTTATTTACCATTTAGGCTTTGGTGCATCCATCAACAGCACATAAGATTAAGAAGTGTAAAAGTGAGGGAGAAAAGGATCTCACTGATGACAGCTGTGCCACTCCCACTGGTGTCTGGGCTTCATGGGGAGGAAGTCTGCTGTTCCTTGGTTCTTCACACGCTGGGGGAACCTCAGAAGAACCCTGTAGTCCAGCTCGCTCACGCCTGGCTGGTAGGCCGACCTGCGCCACACCAGACGTCACTCGGTAAATACAAGCGCTGAGAGCCAGCAGAGTCCTTCCGGAAGGATCCGCGGGTGCTACTGTCAAAAGTGATAAATGCTCCCGATGCCGCAGAACTCAACACGCTTCACTTCCTTTTTGCATTCATCTCACAAATCTTTTTATGTTCCTTGGCAAGGTGGCTCTTACGCATGTGCCGGCCCTGGGAAACAGGCCAGCACACTCCCTAGTGTGATACAACTCAAGGGAAAGTGATATTTTCCTGCCTAGATGAATCACGTTTGTGTTTATATTCAGTGTGATATCACTCTGGATGATGTCGATGTTTATATAGTCAGTGTGATATCACTCTGGATGACGTCGATGTTTATATAGTCAGTGTGATATCACTCTTGATGACGTCGATGTTTATATAGTCAGTGTGATATCACTCTGGATGATGTAGATGGTTATATATTCAGTGTGATATCACTCTGGATGACATCGATGTTTATATATTCAGTGTGATATCACTCTGGATGATGTCGATGTTTATATAGTCAGTGTGATATCACTCTGGATGATGTAGATGGTTATATATATTCAGTGTGATATCACTCTGAATGATGTAGATGTATATATAGTCAGTGTGATATCACTCTGGATGACGTAGATGTATATATATTCAGTGTGATATCACTCTGGATGATGTCGATGTTTATATAGTCCGTATGATATCACTCTGGATGATGTCGATGTTTATATAGTCAGTGTGATATCACTCTGGATGACATCGATGTTTATATAGTCAGTGTGATATCACTCTGGATGACATCGATGTTTATATAGTCAGTGTGATATCACTCTGGATGACGTCGATGTTTATATAGTCAGTGTGATATCACTCTGGATGATGTAGATGGTTATATAGTCAGTGTGATATCACTCTGGATGATGTAGATGGTTATATAGTCAGTGTGATATCACTCTGGATGACATCGATGTTTATATAGTCAGTGTGATATCACTCTGGATGATGTAGATGGTTATATATTCAGTGTGATATCACTCTGGATGACGTAGATGTATATATATATTCAGTGTGATATCACTCTGAATGACGTAGATGTATAAATATATTCAGTGTGATATCACTCTGGATGACGTAGATGTATATATATATATATATTCAGTGTGATATCACTCTGGATGACGTAAGTGTATATATATATTCAGTGTGATATCACTGGATGACGTAGATGTATAAATATATTCAGTGTGATATCACTCTGGATGACGTAGATGTATATATATATATATTCAGTGTGATATCACTCTGGATGACGTAGATGTATATATATATTCAGTGTGATATCACTCTGAATGACGCAGATGTATAAATATATTCAGTGTGATATCACTCTGGATGACGTAGATGTATATGTGTATATATATATATATATATATATATATATATATATATATATATATATTCAGTGTGATATCACTGGATGACGTAGATGTATAAATATATTCAGTGTGATATCACTCTGGATGACGTAGATGTATATATATTCAGTGTGATATCATTCTGAATGACATCGATGTATTATATTCAGGGTGATATCACACTGAATATATAACCATCTACATCATTCAGTGTGATATCACTCTGAATGATGTAGATGTATATATCTATATATTCAGTGTGATATCACTCTGGATGACGTAGATGGTTATATATTCAGTGTGATATCACTCTGGATGACGTAGATGTATGTATATATATATATATATATATATATATATATATATATATATATATATATATATATATATATATATATATATATATATATATATATATATATATATTCAGTGTGATATCACTGGATGACGTAGATGTATACATATATATATTCAGTGTGATATCACTCTGGATGACGTAGATGTATATATATTCAGTGTGATATCATTCTGAATGACATCGATGTATTATATTCGGGGCGATATCACACTGAATATATAACCATCTACATCATTCAGTGTGATATCACGCTGAATGATGTAGATGGTTATATATTCAGTGTGATATCACTCTGAATGATGTAGATTGTAGATGGTTATATATTCAGTGTGATATCACTCTGAATGATGTAGATTGTAGATGGTTATATATTCAGTGTGATATCACTCTGAATGATGTAGATTGTAGATGGTTATATATTCAGTGTGATATCACTCTGAATGATGTAGATGTATATATATATATTCAGTGTGATATCACTCTGGATGATGTAGATGTATATATATTCAGTGTGATATCATTCTGAATGACATCGATGTATTAAATTCAGTGTGATATCAATCTGAATAACGTTGATGTATATATATTCAGTGTGATATCACTCTGAATGACGTAGATGTACATATATTCAGTGTGATATCACTCTGAATGACATAGATGGTTCTTTATTCAGTATGATATCACTCTGAATGACATAGATGGTTCTTTATTCAGTGTGATATCACTCTGAATGATGTAGCTGTATATATATTCAGTGTGATATCACTCTGAATGACATAGATGGTTCTTTATTCAGTGTGATATCACTCTGAATGATGTAGCTGTATATATATTCAGTGTGATATCATTCTGAATGACATCGATATATATACATATATATGTTCTGTGTTTGCCAGCAAGGTTAAAATCAAGGTCAAAGCAAGGACGTGCAAATGTGTTGACAGGGGTCCAAGTTCCTCTATACCAGTGTTTAACCACAGGTCCCGGGGCCCCTGGTTGGGCCTTGAGGGCCTCCTCAAGGGCCGCTCAAAAATCGTGGTCTTAATGGGCCGCTGTAATACACTTGTCCACCACTGGTGGCAGTAATGACAATATCCAACAAAGAGAAGAAGTCTGGGGCACAAAAGTCATGGAGAAGTTTCTTAAGCGCAGAAATTATGACTAAATAATTAATTAATTAATAGTTAATAAACATTTACTGTATATTATTATTATCTATTTAGTTACAATGTATTTATTTGACTTTATTACATTTATTTTTCATCAGTTTTTAGGATTGCCTTCTTTTTCAGTATATTTGATCAGTATTTATTTTTGTAATCAGCCTGACCTAAGCCTTGGTAATAATATTCCTAATTAACACATGCTTTTAATATCATTTGACAAAACTGTTATTAGGTTACATATAACTATTGAGTAGGATTAAAATCAAGAGTAAGATTACTAATTCAGAGTTAATATTTGAGTGGGGCCCCGGGCCCCTCTGTAGTGGGGCCCCCGAGGTCAAAAAGGTTAAAAACCCCTGCTGTATACAACAGGAGCACTCCAGTGTTTTTGCGGGAAAGATTTTTGTCTAGCAAGTTTTGAACTGAAGCGGTATGGGGGGTCATACGGCTTTGGGCCCCTGGTCCCACAAGAAGGGTTCTCCGTGAAAAGGTAGCATGAGGAAAGTGGTGTGACTCACCTGGACAGGCAGTTCTCCTCGGCAGCACAGCGCAGAGCGTACATCTGCACTCTCTGGATGTAAGACGCAGCTTGGATGTAGTACGGGTCGGGGACCAAGTCCGGGAGACCTGCGGGGGGACCGTTTCAGAAGGTCACTACATTAGGTACACTTGGATGATTCTTGTTGTTGTGCAACACAAAAAAACTGCTAATTGTCGTCATCAATCCTGACTTCCTCATTTGGAGTAAAAACATCAGCACAAATTGTTTTTATTAATGAAGTTTTTTACACGTTGTGCTGGAATTTTATATTTACTAAGTTTTATTTTTGTAATTTTTTTTCAGGCAAATTGATGCACTTTAAAAAAACAATGTTAGTAAAGTTATTTTTTTTGTAAGTTGAGCCATATTTCATTTTTCTTCAATTTTAATAAGGATACGATGTTATGCAGAGGTGTACTTATTACAATTTTACAGACAAATAAAACGACTTATAGTGGAGGGGCCGATTTAATCTAATCTGTGTACTGAAAATCCAAGAAAGAAAGTGTCATGTTATTATTTTTAATAAAGGCTAAAACAAATACTTAAATATGATATCAACATGCTTATCAGTTTTGTGTTATTAGCATCAACTTTTTGAACATTTTCTCCTCGCATTATGACTTTTTTCCCCCTCATTTTAGTGTCCAAACTCTTTTGATTTGAGGGCTAAAAAAATGTACAACTGCCTGTAAAGTAACAATATGTATAGCCTATACATTTATATAGTCAGTGTGATATCACTCTGGATGACGTCGATGTTTATATAGTCAGTGTGATATCACTCTGGATGACGTCGATGTTTATATAGTCAGTGTGATATCACTCTGGATGACGTCGATGTTTATATAGTCAGTGTGATATCACTCTGGATGACATCGATGTTTATATAGTCAGTGTGATATCACTCTGGATAATGTAGATGGTTATATAGTCAGTGTGATATCACTCTGGATGACATCGATGTTTATATAGTCAGTGTGATATCACTCTGGATGACATTGATGTTTATATAGTCAGTGTGATATCACTCTGGATGACATCGATGTTTATATAGTCAGTGTGATATCACTCTGGATGACGTCGATGTTTATATAGTCAGTGTGATATCACTCTGGATGATGTAGATGGTTATATAGTCAGTGTGATATCACTCTGGATGACATCGATGTTTATATAGTCAGTGTGATATCACTCTGGATGACGTCGATGTTTATATAGTCAGTGTGATATCACTCTGGATGACATCGATGTTTATATAGTCAGTGTGATATCACTCTGGATGATGTAGATGGTTATATAGTCAGTGTGATATCACTCTGGATGACATCGATGTTTATATAGTCAGTGTGATATCACTCTGGATGACATTGATGTTTATATAGTCAGTGTGATATCACTCTGGATGACATCGATGTTTATATAGTCAGTGTGATATCACTCTGGATGACGTCGATGTTTATATAGTCAGTGTGATATCACTCTGGATGATGTAGATGTTTATATAGTCAGTGTGATATCACTCTGGATGATGTAGATGGTTATATAGTCAGTGTGATATCACTCTGGATGACATCGATGTTTATATAGTCAGTGTGATATCACTCTGGATGACGTCGATGTTTATATAGTCAGTGTGATATCACTCTGGATGACATTGATGTTTATATAGTCAGTGTGATATCACTCTGGATGACATCGATGTTTATATAGTCAGTGTGATATCACTCTGGATGACATCGATGTTTATATAGTCAGTGTGATATCACTCTGGATGACGTAGATTATATATATTCAGTGTGATATCACTCTGAATGATGTAGATGTATATATATATATATATATATATATATATATATATATATATTCAGTGTGATATCACTCTGAATGATGTAGATGTATATATATATATATATATATATATATATATATATATATTCAGTGTGATATCACTCTGAATGATGTAGATGTATATATATATATATATATATATATATATATATATATATATATTCAGTGTGATATCACTCTGAATGATGTAGATGTATATATATATATATATATATATATATATATATAGTCAGTGTGATATCACTCTGTATGACGTAGATGTATAAATATATTCAGTGTGATATCACTCTGGATGACGTAGATGTGTATATATATATATATATATATATATATATATATATATATATATATATATATATATATATATATATTCAGTGTGATATCACTCTGGATGACGTAGATGTATATATATATATATATATATATATATATATATATATATATATATATTCAGTGTGATATCACTCTGAATGATGTAGATGTATATATATATATATATATATATATAGTCAGTGTGATATCACTCTGGATGACGTAGATGTATAAATATATTCAGTGTGATATCACTCTGGATGACGTAGATGTATATATATGTATATATATATATATATAAATATATATATATATATATATATATATATATATATATATTCAGTGTGATATCACTGGATGACGTAGATGTATAAATATATTCAGTGTGATATCACTCTGAATGATGTAGATGTATATATATATATATATATATATATATATATATATAGTCAGTGTGATATCACTCTGGATGACGTAGATGTATAAATATATTCAGTGTGATATCACTCTGGATGACGTAGATGTATATATAAATATTCATGGTTGGTAATGGATTCAAATGGGTGTAATTTAGATTTTTTTTATGGTGTTTGGACGTTTTTATAATATTCACAAAGTTCAGTGAGCAGGTTGTGTTATGTGTGTTGACATTTTGTGTTGTTTTTTTTTTTTTGCGCCATGACTAGGGAAGGTTGTTTGGATTGGGTCCTATAAGTAAATGGTGTGCGTATTATAGCATTTCTTTCTCATTTGGGTGTCCACATTTTTTAATTTGGGTGCTGCATTGCGCAAAACGTTTTTTTTACAACTGCATGTCAAGTAACAATTATGAAATAGCCTATACATATATACTGTACAGTATGTATATACTATATTAATATATTGGATATTTAACTAATAATTAATTTAAATGGATGGATAATTATGTGAAAGTTGGACTCCTACCTTGTTTATTTCCGTGACGACCTCAAAGTTTTGTAATCAATCAGAAATATCAAGCAGCTAAACTGCGCCAAACATGGATAAGTGTGGAGATTTTTCCCATCATGCATTGTAATGGATTAGAATGGGTGTAATTTTGATTTTTTTTTTTTGCTTGGACATTTTTATAATATCTGCAAAATTCAGTGAGCAGATTGTGTTATGTGTGTTAACTTTTTGTGTTGGTTGCAGTATTTTTTTTTTTGCTCCATGACTAGGGAAGGTTGTTTGGATTGGGTCCTATAAGTAAATGTTGTGCTGATTTCACATCAACGCACAATTTATAATAATTGACCAGATTAACTTTTCTTTCTTGCTAAATATTTAAAAATCATTTAGAAACATCTCGCCTTTTTAAACTCATGAGGTCTGGCGAGCCACACTGAAGATGGCAGTAGTTATTAGCATCGACCTTTGAACGTTTTCTCCTCGCATTATGAATTTTTTTTCTCATTTTGGTGTCTGTAAAATTCAGTGAGCAGATTGTGTTACGGGTGTTAACTTTTTGTGTTGGTTGCATTTTTTTTTTTTTGCTCCGTGACTAGGGAAGGTTGTTTGGATTGGGTCCTATAAGTAAATGTTGTGCTGATTTCACTTCAAAGCACAATTCATAATTATTGACCTGATTTACTTTTCTTTTTTGCTAAATATTTAATAATAACTTGCCGGCCTTATTCCTTTTTAAACTCATGAGGTCTGGCGAGCCACACTGAAGATTGCAGTAGTTATTAGCATCGACCTTTGAACGTTTTCTCCTCGCATTATGACATTTTTTTCTCATTTGGGTGTCCGTAAAATTCAGTGAGCAGATTGTGTTACGGGTGTTGACTTTTTGTGTTGGTTGCATTTTTCTTGTTGTTGGGGGTTTTTTTTTGCTCCGTGACTAGGGAAGGTTGTTTGGATTGGGTCCTATAAGTAAATGTGCTGATTTCACTTCAAATCACAAATTCATAATTATTGACCTGATTTACTTTTCTTTTTTTGCTAAATATTTAATAATAACTTGCCGGCCTTATTCCTTTTTAAACTCATGAGGTCTGGCGAGCCACACTGAAGATGGCAGTAGTTATTAGCATCGACCTTTGAACGTTTTCTCCTCGCATTATGAAATTTTTTCCTCATTTTGGTGTCTGTAAAATTCAGTGAGCAGATTGTGTTATGGGTGTTAACTTTTTGTGTTGGTTGCAGTATTTTTTTTAAATTTTTTTTGCTCCATGACTAGGGAGGGTTGTTTGGATTGGGTCCTATAAGTAAATGTTGTGCTGATTTCACTTCAACGCACATTTTATAATAATTGACCAGATTAACTTTTCTTTCTTGCTAAATATTTAAAAATCATTTAGAAACATCTCGCCTTTTTAAACTCATGAGGTCTGGCGAGCCACACTGAAGATGGCAGTAGTTATTAGCATCGACCTTTGAACGTTTTCTCCTCGCATTATGACATTTTTTTTCTCATTTGGGTGTCTGTAAAATTCAGTGAGCAGATTGTGTTACGGGTGTTAACTTTTTGTGTTGGTTGCATTTTTTTTTTTTGCTCCGTGACTAGGGAAGGTTGTTTGGATTGGGTCCTATAAGTAAATGTTGTGCTGATTTCACTTCAAAGCACAATTCATAATTATTGACCTGATTTACTTTTCTTTTTTGCTAAATATTTAATAATAACTTGCCGGCCTTATTCCTTTTTAAACTCATGAGAACTCACGAGCCAAATTGAAGAACCCGGTTTGGACACCCCTGCCTTAGACTTATCTAGTCCTCTGAACTGTCCCCCAATGGAAGCAGGAGGGGGGAAAAAACTGCTTAAAGAGTGTAAAATGTTCAAAGGTTTTACCGTGAGAGAAGAACCTGGTGCCATGGCCCGGTCCTGGTAGAACTGGTCTTGAAGGGGCTCCGTTCCTTCGGTCTGGAGGGTAGACGTTATAAAAAACGGAGTTCCTAGATGGACTATGCGGATCCTGAGAGTCGCTCCCTTCCGGACCGGACCTCTGTTGGGTGTAATGGATGTCGATGACGTTGCTGGACAGTCTGGAAGGTGCCGGTTCTGGTCCAGTTCGTCTGCGCTCCACATCTCTTTCGGTGTTAGCCGCCGTGACAGCTGGTCCAGACCCCGTGACAAGTCCAGATGTGGGTCGGGGCGTGGACTCCAAGAGCCGCGGTGGTCTCTGCGTAAAATCCGTCGGCGCGGCGGCGGCGGCGGAGTCTCCGGAGGCGCTGCGCTCCCCGCCGGATGAGAACTCCTGGCTGCTGAAGGCTGCTGCTGCTCGGCGGCGCGTCCAGGCTTGGTCCATCGGAACCGCCGCCTCCACGCGGTTGGGCTCTACCGGCTGCGAGGGCGAGTCCGCGTGCTTGGTGGTCAACAGCAGCTGCGTCCTCCTCCGTGACTGCGCCGCCGGTCGGTACTGAGTGCCGGTGCTCAGCAGGCTGTGCACGCGGCCGTGACTCCGCCACTCCAGCCGCTGCCGCCACGGAGCCGCTCGTGCGCGCGCAGGAGGACGCTGAGAGCCGCCCGGTACCGGCAGAATTACCGCGAGGACGCAAAGCAGCAGCAACTTCTCCATCTCTGGTGGACGTGATGAGCGCGCGTGGGTCTGCGCGCGGCTCTTTATACGCGCCACGCAGTCACACGTCTGGACCATGTTTGTTTGTGCGTGACTCACCGCAGCAGGACCTCCGCCAAGACGCCAGCATGTGTCGACACAACAAACACAGAAAGCAACACATGACTAATAACGTCAACAGCCCGCTTATGTCCACACATGTTTGTCTTGCATTTGTTCCTCATTAAATGTGGACTTTATTCTTGTAAAATTATAATTTGTCTATATGTTTTGCTGTAAATTTACATTTTTTTTCTCATTTATAGTGGAACCATATTGAGTCTGTCCCGCTTATGTCGACAAATGTTTTTCTTCTATTTGTTCCTCATCAAATGTGGACTTTATTCCTGCAAGATTACAAGTTCTATATATTTTTTGCTGTAAATTTACATTTTTATTCTCATAAACAGTGGAACCAGATTGAGTTTGACCCGCTTATGTCGACAAAGTTTTTATTCTATTTGTTCCTCATCAAATGTGGACTTTATTCCTGCAAGATTACAAATTGTATATATTTTTTGCTGTAAATTTACATTTTTATTCTCATAAACAGTGGAACCAGATTGAGTTTGACCCGCTTATGTCGACAAAGTTTTTCTTCTATTTGTTCCTCATCAAAAGTGGACTTTATTCTTGTAAGATGGCAATTTTTATATTTTTTGCTGTAAAGTTAAATTTTTATTCTAGTGTACAGTGGAACCATTTTGAGTCTGTCCCGCTTATGTTGACACAGTTTTTCTTCTATTTGTTCCTCCTCAAGTGTGAATTTTATTCTTATAAGATTACAATTTTTATATATTTTTTTCTGTAAATTTACATTTTTTATTCTCATATACAGTGGAACCAGATTGAGTTTGACCCGCTTATGTCAACAAATGTTTTTTTTTCTATTTGTTCCTCATCAAATGTGGACTTTATTCTTGTAAGATTACAAGTTGTATATATTTTTTGCTGTAAATTTACATTTTTATTCTCATAAACAGTGGAACCAGATTGAGTTTGACCCGCTTATGTCGACAAAGTTTTTCTTCTATTTGTTCCTCATCAAGTGTGAATTTTATTCTCGTAAGATTACATTTTTTGTATATGTTTTGCTGTAAATTTACATTTTAATTCTCATTTATAGTGGAACCATATATTGAGTCTGACCCGCTTATGTCAACAAATGTTTTTCTTCTATTTGTTCCTCATCAAATGTGGACTTTATTCTTGTAAGATTACAATTTGTATATATTTTTTGCTGGAAATTTACATTTTCATTCTCATTTATAGTGGAACCAGATTGAGTCTGTCCCGCTTATGTTGACAAATGTTTTTCTTCTATTTGTTCCTCATCAAATGTGGACTTTATTCCTGCAAGATTACAAGTTGTATATATTTTTTGCTGTAAATTTACATTTGTATTCTCATAAACAGTGGAACCAGATTGAGTTTGACCCGCTTATGTCGACAAAGTTTTTCTTCTATTTGTTCCTCATCAAGTGTGAATTTTATTCTCGTAAGATTACATTTTTTGTATATGTTTTGCTGTAAATTTACATTTTAATTCTCATTTATACTGGAACCAGATTGAGTTTGACCCGCTTATGTCGACAAAGTTTTTCTTCTATTTGTACCTCATTAAATGTGGACTTTATTCTCGTAAGATTACAATTTGTATATATTTTTTGCTGTAAATTTACATTTGTATTCTCATTTATAGTGGAACCATATTGAGTCTGACCCGCTTATGTTGACAAATATTTTGGTTACGTTTGTTCCTCATCAAATGTGGACTTTATTCTCGTAAGATTGCAATTTTTATATATTTTTTGCTGTAAAGTTAAAAAAAAAAATTCTAGTGTACAATGGAACCATTTTGAGTCTGTTCCGCTTATGTCGACAAATGTTGTTCTTCTATTTGTTGACCAATGTTTTGGTTACGTTTGTTCCTCATCAAATGTGGACTTTATTCTCGTAAGATGACCATTTTTATATATTTTTTGCTGTAAATTCCCAATTTTATTCTCATAAACAGTGGAACCAGATTGAGTCTGTCCCGCTTATGTTGACAAATGTTTTTCTTTTAATTGTTCCTAATCAAGTGTGGACTTTATTCTTGTAAAATTATAATTTGTCTATATGTTTTGCTGTAAATTTAATTTTTTTTCCTCATTTATAGTGGAACCATATTGAGTCTGACCCGCTTTTGTTGACAAATGTTTTGGTTACGTATGTTCCTCATCAAAACTGGACTTTATTCTCGCAAGATTAAAATTTTTGTATATTTTTTGCTGTAAAGTTAAAAAATGTTCTAGTGTACAGTGGAACCAATTTGAGTCTGACCCGCTTATGTTGACAAATTTTTTTGGTTACGTTTGCTCCCCATCAAATGTGGACTTTATTCTCGTAAGATTACAATTTGTATGTATTTTTTGCTGTAAATTTACATTTGTATTCTCATTTATAGTGGAACCATATTGAGTCTGACCCGCTTATGTTGACAAATGTTTTGGTTACGTTTGTTTCTCATCAAATGTGGACTTTATTCTCATAAGATTACAATTTTTATATATTTTTTGCTGTAAAGTTAAAAATGTTTTCTAGTGTACAGTGGAACCATTTTGAGTCTGTTCCGCTTATGTCGACAAATGTTTTGGTTACGTTTGTTCCTCATCAAATGTGGACTTTATTCTCGTAAGATGACAATTTTTATATATTTTTTGCTGTAAATTCCCATTTTTATTCTTATACACCGTGGAACCAGATTGACTCTGTCCCGCTTATGTTGACAAATGTTTTTCTTCTATGTGTTCTCATCAAATGTGGACTTTATTTTTATAAGATTACATTTTTTATATATTTATTACTGTAAATTTAACTTTGTATTCTGTTACACAGTGAAACCCGATTGAGTCTGCTACGCTTATGTTTACAAATTATTTATTCTAATTGTTCCTCATTAAATGTGGACTTTATTCTTGTAAGATTACAATTTTAATATATTTTTTGCTGTAAATTTAAATTTTTATTCAAGTGTACAGTGAACCAGATTGAGTCTGTTCCGCTTATGTTGACAATGTTTCTCTTCTATTTGTTCCTCATCAAATGTGGACTTTATTCTTGTAAGATTACAAGTTGTATATATTTTTTGCTGTAAATTTACATTTTTATTCTCATAAACAGTGGAACCATATTGAGTTTGACCCGCTTATGTCGACAAATGTTTTTCTTCTAATTGTTCCTCATAAAATGTGGACTTTATTCTCATAAAATTACAATTTGTATATATTTTTTGCTGTAAATTTAAATTTTTATTCTTATACACAGTGGAACCCGATTGAGTCTGTTCCGCTTATGTCGATAAATGTTTTTCTTCCATTTGTTCCTCATCAAAAGTGGACTTTATTCTTGTAAGATGACAATTTTAATATTTTTTGCTGTAAAGTTACATTTTTATTCTAGTGTACAATGGAACCATTTTGAGTCTGTCCTGCTTATGTTGACACAGTTTTTCTTCTATTTGTTCCTCATCAAGTGTGAATTTTATTCTTATAAGATTACAATTTTTATATTTTTTTTTCTGTAAATTTAAATTTTTAATTCTCATATAGAGTGGAACCAGATTGAGTTTGTCCCGCTTATGTTGACAAAGTTATTCTTCTATTTGTTCCTCATCAAGTGTGAATTTTATTCTTGTAAGATTACAATTTTTATATATTTTTTTCTGTAAATTTAAATTTTTATTCTCATATACAGTGGAACCAGATTGAGTCTGTCCCGCTTATGTTTACAAATGTTTTTCTTTTAATAGTTCCTAATCAAGTGTGGACTTTATTCTTGTAAAATTATAATTTGTCTATATTTTTTGCTGTAAATTTACTTTTTTTTTCTCATTTATAGTGGAACCATATTGAGTCTGACCCGCTTATGTTGACAAATGTTTTGGTTACGTTTGTTCTTCATCAAATATGGACTTTATTCTCGTAAGATTACAACTTTTGTATATTTTTTGCTGTAAAGTTAAAAAATGTTCTAGTGTACAGTGGAACCATTTTGAGTCTGACCCGCTTATGTTGACAAATTTTTTGGTTACGTTTGTTCCCCATCAAATGTGGACTTTATTCTCGTAAGATTACAATTTGTATATATTTTTTGCTGTAAATTCCCATTTTTATTCTCATACACAGTGGAACCAGATTGAGTCTGTCCCGCTTATGTTGACAAATGTTTTTCTTTTAATTGTTCCTCATCAAATGTGGACGTTATGCTCGTAAGATTACAATTTTTATATATTTTTTTGCTGTAAATTCAAATTTTTATTCTATTACAAAGTGGAACCAGATTTAGTCTGTCCCGCTTATGTCAACAAATGTTTTTTCTTACATTTTTTTCCTCATTAAATGTGAACTTTATTCTTGTAAGATTACAATTTTTATATATTTTTTGCTGTAAATGTACATTTGTATTCTCATTTATAGTGGAACCATATTGAGTCTGATCCGCTTATGTTGACAAATGTTTTGGTTACGTTTGTTCCTCATCAAATGTGGACTTTATTCTCGTAAGATTACAATTTTTATATATTTTTTGCTGTAAAGTTACTTTTTTTTTTCTAGTGTACAGTGGAACCATTTTGAGTCTGTTCCGCTTATGTCGACAAATGTTGTTCTTCAATTTGTTGACGAATGTTTTGGTTACGTTTGTTCCTCATCAAATGTGGACTTTATTCTCGTAAGATGACAATTTTTATATATTTTTTGCTGTAAATTTCAATTTTTATTCAAGTGTACAGTGAACCAGATTGAGTCTGTTCCGCTTATGTTGACAATGTTTTTCTTCTATTTGTTCCTCATCAAGTGTGGACTTTATTCTTGTAAGATTTAATTTTTTTTTTGCTGTATATTTAGATTTTTAGTCTAGTATGCAGTGGAACTACTTTGAGTCTGTGCCGCTTATGTTGTCAAATGTTTTTCTTCTATTCGTATACAGTCTGTCCCGTTTATGTCAACAATGTTTCTTCAGTAATCTTTTGACTTTTTCTTCATCACATGTGGACTCATTTTTTAAAGTTTGTTTTTGATGGTAAAAATGATGACTTTATTGTACGTCGGTTCCGTTTATGTCGACAAATCTGTTTGTTATTAAT
Source organism: Nerophis lumbriciformis (assembly GCF_033978685.3). Classification (NCBI taxonomy): domain Eukaryota; kingdom Metazoa; phylum Chordata; class Actinopteri; order Syngnathiformes; family Syngnathidae; genus Nerophis; species Nerophis lumbriciformis. Next base: position 177,067 of record NC_084561.2, read on the forward strand.
ATGTGAACTTTATTCTCGTAGGATTACAATTTTATTATATTTTTTGCTGTAAATTTACATTTTTATTCTAGTGTACAGTGGAACCCGATGGAGTCTGTCCCGCTTATGTTGACAAATGTTTTTCTTCTATTTGTTCCTCAGCAAATGTGGATTTTATTCTCGTAAGCTTACAATTTGTATATATTTTTTGCTGTAAATTTACATTTTTATTCTCATACACAGTGGAACCGGATTAAGTCTGTCCCGCTTATGTTGACAAATGTTTTTCTTTTAATTGTTCCTCATCAAATGTGGACTTTATGCTCATAAGATTACAATTTTTATATATTTTTTTGCTGTAAATTCACATTTTTATTTTATTACAAAGTGGAACCAAATTGAGTCTGTCCCGCTTATGTCAACAAATGTTTTTTCTTACATTTTTTTTCTCATTAAATGTGAACTTTATTCTTGTAAGATTACAATTTTTATATATTTTTTGCTGTAAATTTACATTTGTATTCTCATTTATAGTGGAACCATATTGAGTCTGACCCGCTTATGTTGACAAATGTTTTGGTTACGTTTGTTCCTCATCAAATGTGGACTTTATTCTCATAAGATTACAATTTGTATATATTTTTTGCTGTAAATTTACATTTTTATTCTCATACACAGTGGAACCGAATTGAGTCTGTCCCGCTTATGTTGACAAATGTTTTTCTTTAAATTGTTCCTCATCAAATGTGGACTTTATGCTCGTAAGATTACAATTTTTATATATTTTTTTGCTGTAAATTCAAATTTTTATTCTATTACAAAGTGGAACCAAATTGAGTCTGTCCCGCTTATGTCAACAAATGTTTTTTTTCTTACATTTTTTCTCTCATTAAATGTGAACTTTATTCTTGTAAGATTACAACTTTTATATATTTTTTGCTGTAAATTTACATTTGTATTCTCATTTATAGTGGAACCATATTGAGTCTGACCCGCTTATGTTGACAAATGTTTGGTTACGTTTGTTCCTCATCAAATGTGGACTTTATTCTCGTAAGATTACAATTTTTATATATTTTTTGCTGTAAAGTTACATTTTTTTTCCTAGTGTACAGTGGAACCATTTTGAGTCTGTTCCGCTTATGTCGACAAATGTTGTTCTTCAATTTGTTGACGAATGTTTTGGTTACGTTTGTTCCTCATCAAATGTGGACTTTATTCTCGTAAGATGACAATTTTAATATATTTTTTGCTGTAAATTTCAATTTTTATTCAAGTGTACAGTGAACCAGATTGAGTCTGTTCCGCTTATGTTGACAATGTTTTTCTTCTATTTGTTCCTCACCAAGTGTGGACTTTATTCTTGTAAGATTACAATTTTAATATTTTTTTTGCTGTATATTTAGATTTCTAGTCTAGTATGCAGTGGAACTACTTTGAGTCTGTGCCGCTTATGTTGTCAAATGTTTTTCTTCTATTCGTATACAGTCTGTCCCGTTTATGTCAACAATGTTTCTTCAGTAATCTTTTGACATTTTCTTCATCACATGTGGACTCATTTTTTAAAGTTTGTTTTTGATGGTAAAAATGATGACTTTATTGTACGTCGGTTCCGTTTATGTCGACAAATCTGTTTGTTATTAATATGTGGACTTTATTCTCGTAGGATTACAATTTTATTATATTTTTTGCTGTAAATTTACATTTTTATTCTAGTGTACAGTGGAACCCGATGGAGTCTGTCCCGCTTATGTTGACAAATGTTTTTCTTCTATTTGTTCCTCAGCAAATGTGGATTTTATTCTCGTAAGCTTACAATTTGTATATATTTTTTGCTGTAAATTTACATTTTTATTCTCATACACAGTGGAACCGGATTAAGTCTGTCCCGCTTATGTTGACAAATGTTTTTCTTTTAATTGTTCCTCATCAAATGTGGACTTTATGCTCGTAAGATTACAATTTTTATATATTTTTTTGCTGTAAATTCAAATTTTTATTCTATTACAAAGTGGAACCAAATTGAGTCTGTCCCGCTTATGTCAACAAATGTTTTTTCTTACATTTTTTTTCTCATTAAATGTGAACTTTATTCTTGTAAGATTACAATTTTTATATATTTTTTGCTGTAAATTTACATTTGTATTCTCATTTATAGTGGAACCATATTGAGTGTGACCCGCTTATGTTGACAAATGTTTTGGTTACGTTTGTTTCTCATCAAATGTGGACTTTATTCTCATAAGATTACAATTTTTATATATTTTTTGCTGTAAAGTTAAAAAAATTTTCTAGTGTACAGTGGAACCTTCATATGCTGTCTGTTCCGCTTATGTCGACAAATGTTTTTCTTCTATTTGTTCCTCATCAAATGTGGACTTTATTCTCATAAGATTACAATTTGTATATATTTTTTGCTGTAAATTTACATTTTTATTCTCATACACAGTGGAACCCGATTGAGTCTGTTCCGCTTATGTTGATAAATGTTTTCCTTCCATTTGTTCCTCATCAAAAGTGGACTTTATTCTTGTAAGATGACAATTTTAATATTTTTTGCTGTAAAGTTACATTTTTATTCTAGTGTACAATGGAACCAGATTGAGTTTGACCCGCTTATGTTGACACAGTTTTTCTTCTATTTGTTCCTCATCAAGTGTGAATTTTATTCTTATAAGATTACAATTTTTATATATTTTTTTCTGTAAATTTAAATTGTTATTCTCATATAGAGTGGAACCAGATTGAGTCTGTCCCGCTTATGTTGACAAAGTCATTCTTCTATTTGTTCCTCATCAAGTGTGAATTTTATTCTTGTAAGATTACAATTTTTATATATTTTTTGCTGTAAATTCCCAATTTTATTCTCATACACAGTGGAACCAGATTGAGTCTGTCCCGCTTATGTTGACAAATGTTTTTCTTTTAATTGTCCCTAACCAAGTGTGGACTTTATTCTTGTAAAATTATAATTTGTCTATATGTTTTGCCGTAAATTTACATTTTTTTTCTCATTTATAGTGGAACCATATTGAGTCTGACCCGCTTATGTTGACAAATGTTTTGGTTACGTTTGTTCCTCCTCAAATATGGACTTTATTCTCGTAAGATTACAATTTTTGTATATTTTTTGCTGTAAAGTTAAAAAATGTTCTAGTGTACAGTGGAACCATTTTGAGTCTGACCCGCTTATGTTGACACATTTTTGGTTACGTTTGTTCCCCATCAAATGTGGATTTTATTCTCGTAAGATTACAATTTTTATATATTTTTTGCTGTAAAGTTACATTTATATTCTCATTTATAGTGGAACCATATTGAGTCTGACCCGCTTATGTTGACAAATGTTTTGGTTACGTTTGTTTCTCATCAAATGTGGACTTTATTCTCATAAGATTACAATTTTTATATATTTTTTGCTGTAAAGTTACATTTTTTTTCTAGTGTACAGTGGAACCATTTTGAGTCTGTTCCGCTTATGTCGACAAATGTTTTGGTTACGTTTGTTCCTCATCAAATATGGACTTTATTCTCGTAAGATGACAATTTAAATATATTTTTTGCTGTAAATTCCCATTTTTATTCGTATACACCGTGGAACCAGATTGACTCTGTCCCGCTTATGTTGACAAATGTTTTTCTTCTATGTGTTCCTCATCAAATGTGGACTTTATTTTTGTAAGATTAAATTTTTTATATATTTATTACTGTAAATTTAACTTTGTATTCTGTTACACAGTGAAACCCGATTGAGTCTGCTACGCTTATGTTTACAAATTATTTATTCTAATTGTTCCTCATTAAATGTGGACTTTATTCTTGTAAGATTACAATTTTAATATATTTTTAACTGTAAATTTAAATTTGTATTCAAGTGTACAGTAAACCAGATTGAGTCTGTTCCGCTTATGTTGACAATGTTTTTCTTCTATTTGTTCCTCATCAAGAGTGGACTTTATTCTTGTAAGATTACAATTTTAATATTTTTTTTGCTGTATATTTAGATTTCTAGTCTCGTATGCAGTGGAACTACTTTGAGTCTGTGCCGCTTATGTTGTCAAATGTTTTTCTTCTATTCGTATACAGTCTGTCCCGTTTATGTCAACAATGTTTCTTCAGTAATCTTTTGACTTTTTCTTCATCACATGTGGACTCATTTTTTAAAGTTTGTTTTTGATGGTAAAAATGATGACTTTATTGTACGTCGGTTCCGTTTATGTCGACAAATCTGTTTGTTATTAATATGTGGACTTTATTCTCGTAGGATTACAATTTTATTATATTTTTTGCTGTAAATTTACATTTTTATTCTAGTGTACAGTGGAACCCGATGGAGTCTGTCCCGCTTATGTTGACAAATGTTTTTCTGCTATTTGTTCCTCATTAAATGTGGACTTTATTTTTGTAAGATCACAATTTTAATATATTTTTTGCTGTAAATTTACATTTGTATTCTCATTTATAGTGGAACCACATTGAGTGTGACCCGCTTATGTTGACAAATGTTTTGGTTACGTTTGTTCCTCATCAAATGTGGACTTTATTCTCGTAAGATTACAATTTTTATATATTTTTTGCTGTAAAGTTACATTTTTTTTTCTAGTGTACAGTGGAACCATTTTGAGTCTGTTCCGCTTATGTCGACAAATGTTGTTCTTCTATTTGTTGACGAATGTTTTGGTTACGTTTGTTCCTCATCAAATGTGGACTTTATCCTCGTAAGTTGACAATTTTTATATATTTTTTGCTGTAAATTTCAATTTTTATTCAAATGTACAGTGAACCAGATTGAGTCTGTTCCGCTTATGTTGACAATGTTTTTCAACGTTTGTTCCTCATCGAGTGTGGACTTTATTCTTGTAAGATTACAATTTTAATATTTTTTTTTGCTGTATATTTAGATTTCTAGTCTAGTATGCAGTGGAACTACTTTGAGTCTATGTTGTCAAATGTTTTTCTTCTATTCGTATACAGTCTGTCCCGTTTATGTCAACAATGTTTCTTCAGTAATCTTTTGACATTTTCTTCATCACATGTGGACTCATTTTTTAAAGTTTGTTTTTGATGGTAAAAATTATGTCTTTATTGTACGTCGGTTCCGTTTATGTCGACAAATCTGTTTGTTATTAATATGTGGACTTTATTCTCGTAAGATTACAATTTTATTATATTTTTTGCTCTAAATTTACATTTTTATTCTAGTGTACAGTGGAACCCGATGGAGTCTGTCCCGTTTATGTTGACAAATGTTTTTCTTCTATTTGTTCCTCAGCAAATGTGGATTTTATTCTCGTAAGCTTACAATTTGTATATATTTTTTGCTGTAAATTTACATTTTTATTCTCATACACAGTGGAACCGGATTAAGTCTGTCCCGCTTATGTTGACAAATGTTTTTCTTTTAATTGTTCCTCATCAAATGTGGACTTTATGCTCGTAAGATTACAATTTTTATATATTTTTTTGCTGTAAATTCAAATTTTTATTCTATTACAAAGTGGAACCAAATTGAGTCTGTCCCGCTTATGTCAACAAATGTTTTTTTTCTTACATTTTTTTTCTCATTAAATGTGAACTTTATTCTTGTAAGATTACAACTTTTATATATTTTTTGCTGTAAATTTACATTTGTATTCTCATTTATAGTGGAACCATATTGAGTCTGACCCGCTTATGTTGACAAATGTTTGGTTACGTTTGTTCCTCATCAAATGTGGACTTTATTCTCGTAAGATTACAATTTTTATATATTTTTTGCTGTAAAGTTAAAAAAATTTTCTAGTGTACAGTGGAACCATTTTGAGTCTGTTCCGCTTATGTCGACAAATGTTGTTCTATTTGTTGACAAATGTTTTGGTTACGTTTGTTCCTCATCAAATGTGGACTTTATTCTCGTAAGATGACAATTTTTATATATTTTTTGCTGTAAATTCCCATTTTTATTCTTATACACCGTGGAACCAGATTGAGTCTGTCCCGCTTATGTTGACAAATGTTTTTCTTCTATTTGTTCCTCATCAAATGTGGACTTTATTTTTGTAAGATTACATTTTTTATATATTTGTTACTGTAAATTTAAATTTGTATTCTATTATACAGTGAAACCCGATTGAGTCTGCTCCGCTTATGTTTACAAATTATTTATTCTAATTGTTCCTCATTAAATGTGGACTTTATTCTTGTAAGATTACAATTTTGATATATTTTTTGCTGTAAATTTCAATTTTTATTCAAGTGTACAATGAACCAGATTGAGTCTGTTCCGCTTATGTTGACAATGTTTCTCTTCTATTTGTTCCTCATCAAGTGTGGACTTTATTCTTGTAAGATTACAATTTTAATATTTTTTTTGCTGTATATTTAGATTTTTAGTCTCGTATGCAGTGGAACTACTTTGAGTCTGTGCCGCTTATGTTGTCAAATGTTTTTCTTCTATTCGTATACAGTCTGTCCCGTTTATGTCAACAATGTTTCTTCAGTAATCTTTTGACATTTTCTTCATCACATGTGGACTCATTTTTTAAAGTTTGTTTTTGATGGTAAAAATGATGACTTTATTGTACGTCGGTTCCGTTTATGTCGACAAATCTGTTTGCTATTAATATGTGGACTTTATTCTCGTAGGATTACAATTTTATTATATTTTTTGCTGTAAATTTACATTTTTATTCTCGTATACAGTGGAACCCGATGGAGTCTGTCCCGCTTATGTTGACAAATGTTTTTCTTCTATTTGTTCCTCATTAAATGTGGACTTTATTTTTTGTAAGATCACAATTTTAATATATTTTTTGCTGTAAATTTACATTTTTATTCTCATAGTGGAACCCGATTGAGTTTGTCCCGCTTATATCGACAATGTTTCTTCAGTAATCTTTTCACTTTTTCTTCATCAAATGTCAACCAATTTTTGTACGTTTTTTTTTTTATAGTTAAAATTACGACTTTATTGTACGTCGGTTCCGTTTATGTTGACAAATGGAACCTGTTTAGGTCGGCTTCGTTTAATACCGATAAATGTTTTTCTGGAATTTTTGTCCTATCAAATGTGAACTTTGTTCTTTTAAGATTACAATTAAAAATGGTTTTGTCTTTATATGTTCTTCTTATTTCCATTTTAATTTTAGTCCCACAGCGGAACTCGATTAAGTCGGTCCTGCTTATGTCGACAATGTCATCTTTTTTAACGTTTTCCTCATCAAATGTGGACTTTATTTTTGTAGAACCAATGTGTGTTTTCGCTGTAAAAAAAGGACGACTTGAATCTAGTAGAACAGTAAATCTCGCTTATGTCGACAAATGTTTTCTTGTTTTTTTTTTTTACATCAAATCTAAACTTTATTCTCCTAATTTCTATGAAAAATATACCGTTTATGTCGTCATGTGTTGTCATATTATTGACGCCGTCATTATAACTAGCACCACGTGACCGCGGTGTTAAAACCACAGCATGAAAACATGCACACATTGACTTCCTGTTCAGGTCAAAGTAAGCTTCAAAATAAAAGGACGGCAATATTAAACTTGATTGTAACACAGCACTGAACACAAAAGCACACGGTTCTAAATTTTTATTTTGATTGTTAGCCACCGGAAGAAAGATTTCTACACGTACATCAAATTTGAGGCTTTTTCTTCAACCACAAGGTGGCAGTAGAAGCGCACTCAAGTCAAACACGCGCAACACGGTCATAACATTAGGGACACCTGCAAAAATAGCAATAATAAACTTATTGTGAAATGAATAGGAGCATTATTATTTATGTGAAGGGATTATTATTACAGGCGGGTTATTGTACAAATTTTGGTTCTGATACGATATCAAGTAAATACTGGGCCAACCGATACCGATACTTGCAATAGTAAAAAATGTTTTACAATGAATAATTTGGTGATTTTTTAAAAATGTTTTTTTTAATGTCCATCCATCCATCCATCTTCTTCCGCTTATCCGAGGTCGGGTCGCGGGGGCAGCAGCCTAAGCAGGGAAGCCCAGACTTCCCTCTCCCCAGCCACTTCGTCCAGCTCCTCCCGTGGGACCCCGAGGCGTTCCCAGGCCAGCCGGGAGACATAGTCTTCCCAGCGTGTCCTGGGTCTTCCTCGTGGCCTCCTACCGGTCGGACATGCCCTAAACACCTCCTTAGGGAGGCGCTCGGGTGGCATCCTGACCAGATGCCCGAACCACCTCATCTGGCTCCTCTCGATGTGGAGGAGCAGCGGCTTTACTTTAAGCTCCCCCCGGATGACAGAGCTTCTCACCCTATCTCTAAGGGAGAGCCCCGCCACCTGGCGGAGGAAACTCATTTCGGCCGCTTGTACCCGTGATCTTGTCCTTTCGGTCATAACCCAAAGCTCATGACCATAGGTGAGGATGGGAACGTAGATCGACCGGTAAATCCGCATTACTGAAGACGCTGCACCGATCCGCCTGTCGATCTCACGATCCACTCTTCCCTCACTCGTGAACAAGACTCCGAGGTACTTGAACTCCTCCACTTGGGGCAAGATCTCCTCCCCAACCCGGAGATGGCACTCCACCCTTTTCCGGGCGAGAACCATGGACTCGGACTTGGAGGTGCTGATTCTCATCCCAGTCGCTTCACACTCAGCTGCGAACCGATCCAGTGAGAGCTGAAGATCCTGGCCAGATGAAGCCATCAGGACCAAATCATCTGCAAAAAGCAGAGACCTAATCCTGCAGCCACCAAACCGGATCCCCTCAACGCCTTGACTGCGCCTAGAAATTCTGTCCATAAAAGTTATGAACAGAATGGGTGACAAAGGGCAGCCTTGGCGGAGTCCAACCCTCACTGGAAACGTGTCCGACTTACTACCGGCAATGCGAACCAAGCTCTGACACTGATCATACAGGGAGCGGACCGCCACAATCAGACAGTCCGAAACCCCATACCCTCTGAGCACTCCCCACAGGACTTCCCGGGGGACACGGTCCAATGCCTTCTCCAAGTCCACAAAGCACATGTAGACTGGTTGGGCAAACTCCCATGCACCCTCAAGGACCCTGCCGAGAGTATAGAGCTTGTCCACAGTTCCACGACCAGGACGAAAACCACACTGTTCCTCCTGAATCCGAGGTTCGACTATCCGGCGTAGCCTCCTCTCCAGTACACCTGAATAGACCTTACCGGGAAGGCTGATGAGTGTGATCCCACGATAGTTAGAACACACCCTCCGGTTCCCCTTCTTAAAGAGAGGAACCACCACCCCGGTCTGCCAATCCAGAGGTACCGCCCCCGATGTCCACGCGATGCTGCAGAGTCTTGTCAACCAAGACAGCCCTACAGCATCCAGAGCCTTAAGGAACTCCGGGCGGATCTCATCCACCCCCGGGGCCTTGCCACCGAGGAGCTTTTTAACTACCTCAGCAACCTCAGCCCCAGAAATAGGAGAGCCCACCACAGACTCCCCAGGCACTGCTTCCTCATAGGAAGACGTGTTGGTGGGATTGAGGAGGTCTTCGAAGTATTCCCTCCACCGATCCACAACATCCGCAGTCGAGGTCAGCAGAACACCATCCTCGCCATACACGGTGTTGATAGTGCACTGCTTCCCCTTCCTGAGGCGGTGGATGGTGGTCCAGAATCGCTTCGAAGCCGTCCGGAAGTCGTTTTCCATGGCTTCCCCGAACTCCTCCCATGTCCGAGTTTTTGCCTCCGCGACCGCTGAAGCCGCACACCGCTTGGCCTGTCGGTACCTGTCTGCTGCCTGAGGAGTCCCATGAGCCAAAACAACCCGATAGGACTCCTTCTTCAGCTTGACGGCATCCCTCACCGCCGGTGTTTTAATGTATTTATTATTATTATTATTGTAGTGATTTATTATTAAATAAATCTACGTTTTATTTATTTATTTAAAAAAAAGTATAAATAAATATATATTTATAAATACAAATGTATGTACATATATATGTGTATATATATATATATGTATGTATGTATGTATGTATGTGTATATACATATATATATATATATGTATATACATATATATATATATGTGTGTATATATATATGCACATATATATGTATGTATATATATATATATATATAATGTTTGTGTACATACTGTACATCAATCCATCCATTTTCTACCGCTTGTCCCTTTTGGGGCCGCAGGGGGTGCTGGAGCCTATCCCTGCTGCATTCGGGCGGAAGGCGGGGTACACCCTGGACAAGTCACGATCTCATCGCAGGCATATAGTGAAGTGAAGTGAAGTGAATTATATTTATATAGCGCTTTTCTCTAGTGACTCAAAGCGCTTTACATAGTGAAAACCCAATATCTAAGTTCCATTTAAAGCAGTGTGGGTGGCACTGGGAGCGGGTGGGTAAAGTGTCTTGCCCAAGGACACAACGGCAGTGACTAGGATGGCGGAAGCGGGGATCGAACCTGCAACCCTCAAGTTGATGGCACGGCCACTCTACCAACCGAGCTATACCGCCCCATATACAGTATTTGCATATATAGATATTTTTTTTAAAGAGTAATTTTGTTATTTTTGCCTTTGTTTGTTGTTAATGCTTATAACTGTAATAAAACACAAGAGAACATTTTATTATATTATTATGATAATAACAATTTAACAATGTACAAAATAATAATAGTAATTAATATGAATATAAAACAATTATCACATACAGTTGTTGGAGCTTTGAGAATAGGTAAGCAAAAGCAAAAACCATACTGCTAAAAAACCACCAAACCTGATTTTGTAAACCGGAGGTGTCCAAAGTGCGGCCAGAGGGCCATTTGTGGCTTGCAGCTCAGATTTTGCCACATGTTGTAAATAAATGTAAAAAAAAAAAAACAATGTAAGAAAAGAGCTGTAATGTAATAAGAAAAAAGCTGAACATTTGATACCAAATTTCAAAAGTCCAAATATGCGTGGGATATATTTTTTTAATGCCATAAACAGACATTGTGTATAAAGTGTCAGCTTTGTGTTGTGACTTTTTTTAACTTTTGTATTTTACCGACAATATGTCAACAACACCCGAGCTGCTGTCCGCACTTTGGACACCCCCTGTAACAAATACTTATAGTGCACGTTGTCGCCTATAACACAAAACTGACACTAAGTTGGGTCTTTAAACGCTTTTTTTTAACGAAAAATAAAAAAAATCATTGGCCCACGCATGCCCTCGACCTTTTGTTATGCAACCCTCGGTGGAAAAAGCTTGAACAAGATTATTTTATTGACTTCATATGTTGGAATAAAGACTAAAGATGACAGTTTTCTGACAAAATAAACAAGAAGGGATCAGATCCAATACTGATACTACCCTGGTATCAACACTGTCATTATTTGGATCGATCCACTGCCTCTAATTGTCATACAGCTGTGTGGGTGATGCAGGTGTACCTAATAAGGCAGCCAGTGGGCACACCAGGTGGTGAGAGCGACAGTAGTAGGTCATCTAAATACAAACATGGCACCACCATCTGCAGATAGGAAGCAGATTTGAGTGAACAATCAACATCTTCTGCTACATTGTGTGATGATTTACCTTCTTGAAGAAGTTGGATTACCCTCTCCTAGTGATGGGTTGATGAAGCGTCATGAAGCGTTTCGACACATTGCAAAACTGTATTGATACTGTGTCGATACTGTGTCACTAAATACTGACATCTGCTGGACATTAAAAATCCCTACAGGCAACCTATGGACCGACTCAACTGACACTGATTTGATGCCCTAGTACAGGGGTCACCAACCTTTTTGAAACCAAAAACTACTTCTTGGGTACTGATTAATGCGAAGGGCTACCAGTTTGATACACACTTAAATCAATAAATATATTGTCATTTGTAAGTTACACGTAAGTGTGATTTAAACAAGAATAGCTAAATAAATAAATGTATATATATAAAAAAATGGGTATTTCTGTCTGTCATTCCGTCGTACATTTTTTTTTCCTTTTACAGAAGGTTTTTTGTAGAGAATAAATGATGAAAAAAACACTTAATTGAACGGTTTAAAAGAGGAGAAAACACGAAAAAAATTCAAATAAAATTTTGAAACATAGTTTATCTTCAATTTCGACTCTTTAAAATTCAAAATTCAACCGACAAAAAGAAGAGAAAAACGAGCTAATTTGAATCTTTTTGAAAAAATTAAAAAAATAATTTTATGGAACATCATTAGTAATTTTTCCTGATTAAGATACATTTTAGAATTTTGATGACATGTTTTAAATTGGTTAAAATCCAATCTGCACTTTGTTAGAATATTCAACAAATTGAACCAAGCTATATTTCTAACAAAGACAAATCAGTATTTCTTCCAGATTTTCCAGAAGAAAAATTTTAAAAGAAATTCAAAATACTTTGAAATAAGATTTAAATTTGATTCTACAGATTTTCTAGATTTGCCAGAATATTTTTTTTGAATTTTAATCATAGTAAGTTTGAAGAAATATTTCACAAATATTCTTCGTCGAAAAAACAGAAGCTAAAATATTTATTATTCTTTACAATTAAAAAATTACTTGAACATTGATTTAAATTGTCAGGAAAGAAGAGGAAGAAATTTAAAAGGTAAAAAGGTATATTTGTTTCAAAATCCTAAAATCATATTTAAGGTTGTATTTTTTCTCTAAAATTGTATTTCTAAAAGTAATAAGAAGCAAAGTAAAAAAATAAATGATTTATTTAAACAAGTGAAGACCCATCCATCCATCCATTTTCTACCGCTTATTCCAAGTGAAGACCAAGTCTTTAAAATATTTTCTTGGATTTTCAAATTCTATTTGAGTTTTGTCTCTTTTAGAATTAAAAATGTGGAGCAAAGCGAGACCAGCTTGCTAGTAAATAAATACAATTTAAAAAATAGAGGCAGCTCACTGGTAAGTGCTGCTATTTGAGCTTTTTTTAGAACAGGCCAGCGAGCGACTGATCTGGTCCTTACGGGCTACCTGGTGACCGCGGGCACCGCGTTGGTGACCCCTGCCCTAGTATATACAATAATATAAACCAAGTCATTGTATTTCATTTAGGAGTATTTCATATCTTCATTTAAATAAAAAATATATTTTTATCTTTTTTAGATACAGTCAATAAATAATGTGAACATGTATCATAACATGGAAATCTAAGAGAACGTGTTGTGGATGATTGTGGACTGGGAATTTTTTTAATTTTATTTTTTTACACATTTTTATTAAAAAAAAAAAAAAAGTTTTTCCGACGTATTACATTTTAGACGATTTCTCTTCTTAGTTATTATTTCTCCGGCTGTAGAAAAGAGCCGCTCACAGGGCACAGAGGAGGCGACACAGTTGGCGTATCGGTCACGTGACCAAAACAGCTCATGATCGGTCACGTGACTTTCTAAAAGCGGTACGCGCACCGACACAGGGTTTCGCTCTATGAGCTCGACGCATGCGCCGATGCATCGGTGTTGCCGGACCCATCACTACTTTGAAGTTACTCCAGGAAAATGCCTAGAGAGGATTTCTCCTGATGATCAACATTCAGACGAGGCACGGTCAAACCTTTGGGACCGCGACGCGGCGTTGGCGTGTACGTGATAAGTGGATTCGAGTGCGAGCAAGTGCTGGTCCGCAGGTTCCGCTCACTCACACTGCTGTCACTTTTAGCACCGGGGAGTCAAGCCAGCGCCTTTTGCAAGCGCATCCACCTGCTAGGCCGTCACCGAAAGACGTGGTAGACGACACAAAGCCACAGCTGATGTCAGGAAGAACCCTTACGGAAATCAGCGTGGACAATAAACACGTAGAAATGACACGTAGGTGAAGCCAGACATGTTTGGAGCATTTTTTGTCAGATACCAGTAGACACAGGTCATATAAATAACTGACATTTGTAAAACTCACCCTTTCTATTACTTATTTCTTTATTCTGTTGTCATTATGCAATTATTTGTATTGGAAATTTTCTAATCAAGTAGTCAAACAGAATTGTCTTTTGTAGATATTTTCCACCAGGGAGCGGTCTTGGTGAAAAATAAATACTTGCAATGAACTCAGAATATTGAAGAACCCCTAGTTTGACCCCTCACAAGTTACTTAAGGCCAAATTAAGCATTTTCGAATTTTTTCTTTGTGCAGTTTTTTTTACGAACTTTCCCCCAGGAGTTGAATTTCAACTTTTTAGGACATGTTACTAGACACCTTTATAAACACATTGGTGAAGAGATTTCTTGGTAACGATTTAGTTCCCAGATTTGCCAAATATTCCATAAGATGACCTTACTATATATATATATATATATATATATATATATATATATATACACACACACACTCACACACACACACACACACACACACACACACACACACACACACACACACACACACACACAGGTAAAAGCCAGTAAATTAGAATATTTTGAAAAACTTGATTTATTTCAGTAATTGCATTCAAAAGGTGTAACTTGTACATTATATTTATTCATTGCACACAGACTGATGCATTCAAATGTTTATTTCATTTAATTTTGATGATTTGAAGTGGCAACAAATGAAAATCCAAAATTCCGTGTGTCACAAAATTAGAATATTACTTAAGGCTAATACAAAAAAGGGATTTTTAGAAATGTTGGCCAACTGAAAAGTATGAAAATGAAAAATATGAGCATGTACAATACTCAATACTTGGTTGGAGCTCCTTTTGCCTCAATTACTGCGTTAATGCGGCGTGGCATGGAGTCGATGAGTTTCTGGCACTGCTCAGGTGTTATGAGAGCCCAGGTTGCTCTGATAGTGGCCTTCAACTCTTCTGCGTTTTTGGGTCTGGCATTCTGCATCTTCCTTTTCACAATACCCCACAGATTTTCTATGGGGCTAAGGTCAGGGGAGTTGGCGGGCCAATTTAGAACAGAAATACCATGGTCCGTAAACCAGGCACGGGTAGATTTTGCGCTGTGTGCAGGCGCCAAGTCCTGTTGGAACTTGAAATCTCCATCTCCATAGAGCAGGTCAGCAGCAGGAAGCATGAAGTGCTCTAAAACTTGCTGGTAGACGGCTGCGTTGACCCTGGATCTCAGGAAACAGAGTGGACCGACACCAGCAGATGACATGGCACCCCAAACCATCACTGATGGTGGAAACTTTACACTAGACTTCAGGCAACGTGGATCCTGTGCCTCTCCTGTCTTCCTCCAGACTCTGGGACCTCGATTTCCAAAGGAAATGCAAAATTTGCATGGTTGGGTGATGGTTTGGGGTGCCATGTCATCTGCTGGTGTCGGTCCACTCTGTTTCCTGAGATCCAGGGTCAACGCAGCCGTCTACCAGCAAGTTTTAGAGCACTTCATGCTTCCTGCTGCTGACCTGCTCTATGGAGATGGAGATTTCAAGTTCCAACAGGACTTGGCGCCTGCACACAGCGCAAAATCTACCCGTGCCTGGTTTACGGACCATGCTATTTCTGTTCTAAATTGGCCCGCCAACTCCCCTGACCTTAGCCCCATAGAAAATCTGTGGGCTATTGTGAAAAGGAAGATGCAGAATGCCAGACCCAAAAACGCAGAAGAGTTGAAGGCCACTATCAGAGCAACCTGGGCTCTCATAACACCTGAGCAGTGCCAGAAACTCATCGACTCCATGCCACGCCGCATTAACGCAGTAATTGAGGCAAAAGGAGCTCCAACCAAGTATTGAGTATTGTACATGCTCATATTTTTCATTTTCATTCTTTTCAGTTGGCCAACATTTCTAAAAATCCCTTTTTTGTATTAGCCTTAAGTAATATTCTAATTTTGTGACACACGGAATTTTGGATTTTCATTTGTTGCCACTTCAAATCATCAAAATTAAATGAAATAAACATTTGAATGCATCAGTCTGTGTGCAATGAATAAATATAATGTACAAGTTACACCTTTTGAATGCAATTACTGAAATAAATCAAGTTTTTCAAAATATTCTAATTTACTGGCTTTTACCTGTATATACACACACACACACGTATGTACATAAACATAGGTACAGTATACGTGTGTCTATATATATATATATACACACACACACACACGCGTGTCTGTAAATACACACACACATACATATGTGTGTGTGTGTGTCTGTAAATACACACACACACACATACATATATGTGTACATAAATATATGTATGTGTATATATACATACACACATATATATATATATACATACACACACACACACACACACATATATACCGTATATACATATATATATACACACACCCTCTTTAGTGACATCATGCACAAAAGTGCACTAATAACTTGTTTTAAAATGTCTGACAATCTTGCACTTTCTGTTTTGGAAATGACATGAATGTTTGTGCCACTGCTTAATAACTGTTTAATAAATACACTTTTGGTAAATTGACTTACCGTAGTTGTGATTTCCCTCTCTGCATGAAAGTTTAAAAGTAGCATATATTAATGCAGTATGAAGAAGAATGTTTTAATGTAGACACATAGAATCATCATACTGCTGTGATTATATGCATCAAGTGTTCATTCAAGGCTAAGGCCAAATATCCACATATATATGGTGTATCGCGATATGGCCTAAAAATAGAGATATTAAAAAAAGGCCATATCGCCCAGCCCTAGTGGGAACTTCCTGGAAACTTTGGGAAAAGCAGGATTTTTTTTAATGATAAAAAATGTCAATGTTCTGAATGAGTTGTGTTGGAAAATTTCCAAATCGATCAAGAAATGTTGAAGTAGTAACATTTTGAATTGAGAAATGGTATTATGAAATTCCTGGAATTTTTAACAGTTCAAAAAACAACTTTGTTTTTTTTGTCCTGATGAAGAGGAATGTTTTGACGGTGGAACGGTTGAAAAATGTGGATGGAGTAGTAGACAGAAAAAAGGGATTTCTGGGAATACCTGGAAAAATGATAGTTTGAATGTCCAGGATAAGTGGAATGTGTTGAATTGGTTAAAAAATGGATGTTTGAAAAATGGCCAATTCATTTTGAATGGGAAAAAATTCCCGGAAAACCTGTAATTCTAGGAATTTGTCAAGGGAAAGCCTGAGATTCCCGAATCGGCTGAACAGTTTAAATTTCCAGGAAAACCGGAATTTGTTTTGGAACTTGGAAAAATGTCCTGAAGAAGAATTTTGGTGTATAAAAAAAAGCCATAAAGACTACAAAGATGGAACAAAAACTCTCACAATATTATGTCAGACCCACTCGACATCCATTGCTTTCGGTCTCCCCTAGAGGGGGGGGTTACCCACATATGCAGGTCCTCTCCAAGGTTTCTCATAGTCATTCACATCGACGTCCCACTGGGGTGAGTTTTTCCTTGCCCTTATGTGGGCTTTGTACCGAGGATGTCGTTGTGGCTTGTGCAGCCCTTTGAGACACTTGTGATTTAGGGCTATATAAATAAACATTGATTGATTGATTGATTGAAAAAGCTTTAAGTTGCTTTCAAACATGAATACATGTCTTTATTGTTGGAAGAAAGCGAGCTGTAAATGTTTCAGGGTGTATAAAGTAATGAAGCTGGAACAAAAACAAACACTGAAAGATAAGTTAACATTGATTCACTCTATTTACAAAAAAATATTTAAAAAAATGCCATACAAAAAAAAAATGGCTGGAAGTATTTACATGCATGTGTACAGCAGAGGAGTGCATCTTCATGCTGCAAGAAAACAAACACAAAGTCAGCGTGTAATCAAGATAGTGTGGCGTACAAAAGCAGACAAGCACTAGCTGTGGCTGTGGGCAACCTCCTGATGTGGTTTGTTGAACGTGCTTTTAAAAGGGGAACATTATCACCAGACCTATGTAAGCGTCAATATATACCTTGATGTTGCAGAAAAAAGACCATATATTTTTTTTAACCGATTTCCGAACTCTAAACGGGTGAATTTTGGCGAATCAAACGCCTTTCTATTATTCGCTCTTGGAGCGATGACGTCACATCGGGAAGCAATCCGCCATTTTCTCAAACACCGAGTCAAATCAGCTCTGTTATTTTCCGTTTTTTCGACTGTTTTCCGTACCTTGGAGACATCATGCCTCGTCGGTGTGTTGTCGGAGGGTGTAACAACACCAACAGGGACGGATTCAAGTTGCACCAGTGGCCCAAAGATGCCAAAGTGGCAAGAAATTGGACGTTTGTTCCGCACACTTTACCGACGAAAGCTATGCTACGACAGAGATGGCAAGAATGTGTGGATATCCTGCGACACTCAAAGCAGATGCATTTCCAACTGGGCTGGACAGATCAGCTTTCAGGAAAAGAGAGCAGATGTCTACAGAATATATTAATTGATGAAAACTGGGCTGTCTGCACTCTCAAAGTGCATGTTGTTGCCAAATGTATTTCATACCTGCCAACTTTTGAAATCAGAAAAACCTAGTAGCCAGGGTCCAGGGGCCGCAGGGCCCGGTAGGTCCAGGACAAAGTCCTGGTGGGGGGTTCCTGCGCCCCCCGACGCAAAATGATTATTAGCATTCAGACAGGTTAAAATGTTGCTAAAACCATCACTTTTCTATCAGTCACAGTGACTTTTCAAAACAAAAATATTACAGCAAAAATCATATGGGTTGATTGACATGTTTATTCTGTAAGCTAACTTCAATAGTTTGAAATTATTTTGACAGTTAATGCCAGTTATCCTGTCAACCTTTCACAAGACTTCAATTTGTTCATTGAAAGTATAAACAGTATAAACACTTTTTACAGTAAACAAATGGTAAAACAGTACTAAACAATTCCATTAAAAAAAAAAATTGGTGTCATTATTAACTTTCTGTCCAAGCTTGTATAATCTACTGCCTTGTTCAATTGTAAAAAATATTCTGTGCCTAAAATTCACATTTCTATCACAATTATCATACTGTAAACATGGTAAGCTAACTTCATTAAAATGAATATTCCTGTCAATAGCATGGAATTACAATTCAAATGTCGCTTTTTTTGTAAGCCTTTCAAAAGAATTCAAAATATGAAAAATGAATGAAAATGAATTGAAGCCATCAGACACTTGAAAAGTGGCACATCACATCTCTAATGTAATCATTTGAACTTTTCAACAGAAATAGCACTGCAAAAATATTAAGGACATACTTCTGTATTTTGGTAGTTATGCTGTCAACATTTAACAAGATTTCTTCAACTTGGACTTGAAAGCATAAATAGTATAAACACTTTTAACAGTATAACAGTACTAAACAATTCCAATAGATAACATTGGTGTCATTACCTTTTTGTTTGCTCAATTATTGCCTCCGTAAATAAAACTTCGGCATTTATCACATCCAAAGAATCTGTTTGGGCGACGAAAAACGTTGAAAGTTTGCCACTTGTACCGAAATCTGTTACCCATCGGAATTTGTAACTCCAGGGGGCGATGTTCCCATGGCGTTTGTTTGATGGTTAAACGGCAAGCCCAAACAGGAGAAGAACGCTTGCGTAAATGGCGTAAACTATCCTTAATGCTGAAACGTCAGTTGTCAGAATTTCAGCATTAATAAATGACACATATTCTGGAAATCAATGACTTACTTTCATTATAGTATGAGTCCATTGTTATTATTAATGCTGAAATTCTGACAACTGACGTTTCAGCATTAAGGATAGTTTACGCCATTTACGCAAGCGTTCTTCTTCTCCTCTTTGGGCTTGCCATTTAACCATCAAACAAACGTCATGGGAACATCGCCCCCTGGAGTTACAAATTCCGATGGGTAACAGATTTCGGTACAACAACGGCATTAGACTTGTGTTTTTTTGTCCCAACGTGGTCTTTTACATGGCTAATTCCTCCGTGTCCGATCGAAAAATCTTGTCTGCACAAGGTGCAATTCGCGTAGTATTCACCCTTTTTGGAACGGATAATTATTCCCGGATAGGCTTTTGAATATTCTTCACGGAATGACTGCAGTTTTCTTTTCGGTTTAAGACTCGTATGCGATTTTTCTCCGGCTGATTCCATGATGGTTCGCTCGTTTGGAAACAATGGCCTCGTGCTTGGCAGCGGTGCTATAAATAGCCTCGCACATGGCATTCGGAATGGCTCGATAGGAAGTTACGGGAAGCAGTGTCGATTGTCATTGTTGTTACATGCTTTCGTGAATAAAACTTTTAAACATTTTTTTTTTTAATTAATGAAAAACCGTATTTTTTATCACTGCAACCGTAACCCGGAATAGGTTGATGAAAACCGTACTAATTACGGGAAAACCGGAGTAGTTGGCAGGTATGATGTATGGTTGTGTTCTCACCTATAAGCGATTAAGAAGGTTGTTCTGAATGTCTTCATGCACGCGGTTGTAGATGTCTTCTTTAGATTTTAATCCATCCAGGTACTCTGATACATGGGAAAGAAAACTTAGCCATTGAGGCGACCCAATGAGACAAAGGTGTCCTAGTAGTGTTTACCAATGTGCAGGCCGCTGTCCTCCATCTCAGTGCGGTGCTTGAGGTACATTGGCCAGACGTGGCCGTCAAACAGGCCGGGGGGGTCAGGGACGGTGTATTGTCTCGTGCTGTGAACGTCAACGTTGGTCACACACGGGAACACACGGAGGTAAACAAGTCATCTTCTCACCTTCTCCTCCTCTTGCACTCCCCGTAGGGGATGTTGATGTAATAGCACTTGTCAAACGCCTCCAGCAGCGGTCTGGAGAGATGTGTAAAAACGTGTTAAGTGACATTTGACGTATTCAAAGCCACGTGCGCTCTTTATCTTGCCATTCATATTAAAAAAGGCACCAGGAGCCCCTTTCAGTAGAATTTGTTATCTCCAACTGCAGTGTACGGCAATGAGAGTGTAGTGCTGACGTCAAACAAGCATGTGCCACTCGGAGGATGACACACCAGTTCGTCTACACAAGCTTACAGCCTTCAACAGTCTCGTGACACAGCTTTTCTAAGTATACTCCCAAATATCTACCGCCATGTCCAGTATTGTACACTTGATCTAATACACATTTTATCTGGCCCGCAAACACCTGGAAATGATATGTGTCAATAAAGTACTAATATTTCCTCACTAAATGTAATGGATTTTTGTCATTTTGACAGAAAAAAAAATATGTACTGCTTGAAATTGCATACCTTTTAAAATTCAATAATATCCAATATTGCAACCAATATTACAGTATATTATTATACTTTCCAAACAGGTTTTGTCTAAATAAAAATACTTAAATATCTGCTTGACTTATAATTTTTACTGCAAACTTCCCAACAAATTAATAAAAATGACAATAAATGTTACGTTGTTCTTTACAGTATTTTACTGTAAATTAAAAAATAATATAATGTTGGCGTTAAATTCTGTTGACTGAGCTGCCATTATTTTACTGTAAAATATTGTTTAACAGTGTATTACTGTAAATGGAAAAAGCATTTGTTTTTACATTAGAAAAACTGGTAGCGAAGTTGCCAGAATAAAAAAAAAGGAATTTACCATTTTTCCATTAATATAATGTTGTAAAAACCAAAGTCAATTTAACACAAAAATTCTGGCAACTAAGCTGCCAGCTTTTTCCCATAAAACCCCTCCCCAAAAAACAGTGGTTCCATTTTCCATTTACTGTAAAATATAAAATAAAAACACTATTTTACAGTAAAATGTTGTTAAGTTTTTATTGTAAAATCAACAGTCTACTTAAATCAATTTATATAATTACTAATGAAATCCAGAGGCAAATTCATACATTATTGGCGGTTACAAGCGGCCCTCTGATGGCAGCCATAACTAACATGTGGCCCTCAATGAAAACCAGTTTGACATCCCTGATCTAATAAAACCACACCTCAAATAGACACCTACTTTTCTCTCGCACCATGAGGAAAAAAATACACTAAATACCATTATGTGTTATTAAATCCTTCCTTTAATAAATGCCTTAACCCTAACAAAGGCTTGGTACTTCCTGCTGTTCAGCAAACAAACACCACACTATTACTTTACAAGTTGAAATATAGTATTTATATAGTAAAAAAGCACATGTTGCACATTTTTGGCCCAAATCCTGCAGCAATTTTTTTTAATGGCCCACCCTCTAAAAATACTATTACAAAATAAAAATAAAAAGTTAAATAAAATAAGTTACAGGTGAAATGCTACAAGAAAAAAGTTGCAATGTCGACTAATAACACAAAGCTGCCATATAAGTTGTTTACTTTAAAAAGACATTGCTCAAAAAATAATTAACCAACATTCATGCGGTTATGAATTGACCTATGAAAGACTGCAATTACTTCACATCAATACACTTTGTAATATTTTTTGGGGGAAACTATTGCATATTTTGTGTGTTTTCCATTAAACAAAAACAATGTTTTCTTTGACAATAATGGTGTACGACAAAAAATAATACATTTTTTAAAATATAATCAACGGATATATCTGAAGTTGAATTTAGGCGTTGAAAGTATTTATTTAAAAAAAAAAAGAAAGAAAGAAAAAAAGACGTATTTTTGACATTTTTATGAGTGGGGCCCTTTGGATCCCACAGAATTTTTGTGGAATATTTTTTTTTTTATACTGAAAATCAATGTTATGAATTATTGGCCCATTTAAGGCTCCAATTACTTCACATCAAATATTCCCCCTAAACATTTTTTGGTGAAAAATGTCACATATTTGGTGTTTTTAGCCATAAAAAACAGGATTTTCTTAAATATTTGTTCTTACTTTATATAGATATATACCGTATTTTTCGCACCATAAGGCGCCCTGGGTTATAAGCCGCGCCTTCAATGAACGGCATATTTCAAAACTTTGTCCACCTATAAGCCGCCCCGTGTTATAAGCCGCATCTAACTGCGCTAAAGGGAATGTCAAAAAAACAGTCGGATAGGTCAGTCAAACTTTAATAATATATTAAAAACCAGCGTTCTAACAACTCTGTTCACTCCCAAAATGTACAGTAATGTGCAAATGTGCAATCAATAAGCATCAATAACTTAATGTTGCTCGAACGTTAATGTCACAACACACAAAATAAACATAACGCTCACTTTCTGAAGTTATTCTTCATTCATAAATCCCTCGAATTCTTCTCCTTCGGTGTCCGAATTAAAAAGTTGGGCGAATACGGGATCCAAAATGGCCGGCTCCGTCTCGTCGCAGTTCTGTGAATCCTGCCTTCCGGAAAGCTCGGACCACAGTTGTGACCGAAATACCCGCCCAGGCATTTACGATCCACTGGCAGATGTTGGCGTATGTCGTCCGGCGCTGTCTCCCTGTCTTAGTGAAGGTGTGTTCGCCTTCGGTCATCCATTGTTCCCACGCCGTTCGCAGTCGTGCTTTAAATGCCCTGTTGACACCAATATCGAGCGGTTGGAGTTCTTTGGTTAAATATTGCCTTAAGTTTAAATTCTGCGTTATACGCGTGTCGCTTAGTAGGAGCCATTTTGTGGTCTTTACAGATGTAAACACACAAATGAAATGAAACGCAATATCCGGGGGCTTCTTCTTCTATGGGGACGGGTGGTTGCTTACAGTAGAAGAAGAAGCGCTTCCTCTTCTATGGGGGCGGGTGCTTACCTTGGCGGTTGCTTACCATAGAAGAAGAAGCGCTTCCTCTTCTACGGGGAAAAAAGATGGCGGCTGTTTACCGTAGTTGCGAGACCGAAACTTTATGAAAATAAATATTTATATTAATCCATATATAAGGCGCACCGGGTTATAAGCCGCACTGTCAGCTTTTGTGAAAATGTGTGGTTTTTAGGTGCGGCTTATAGTGCGGAAAATACGGTAGATCTGAAGTTGATCTAGAGATTTTAGGGTAACAAAAAAAATGTATGACTTATTTTTAACATTTTCATGACAGACACTTCTGGGTCCCAGGGACTAAACTTGACGGGAGCCCTAAAAAAAGGTTTAAAAAAAATCTAATCGTATTTACAAGGTTTGTTGTGCTCTTGCTATGAAAATATTACCGTATTTTCCGCACTATAAGGCGCACCTAAAAACCACAAATTTTCTCAAAAGCTGACAGTGCGCCTTATAACCCGGTGCGCTTTATATATGGATAAATATTAAGATTCATTTTCATCAAGTTTCGGTCTCGCAACTACGGTAAACAGCCGCCATCTTTTTTCCCCGTAGAACAGGAAGCGCTTCTTCTTCTACGCAAGCAACCGCCAAGGTAAGCACCCGCCCCCCGTAGAAGAAGGAGCGCGCGGGTATTACGTTTCATTTCCTTTGTGTGTTTACATCTGTAAAGACCAGACCACAAAATGGCTCCTACTAAGCGACACGCGTATAACGCAGAATTTAAACTTAAGGCAATAAGTCATGCCGAAGAACACGGAAAAAGAGCAGCAGCAAGAGAATATAACATAAATTAATCAATGGTGCGTAGGTGGAGGAAGCAAGAAGATGACCTGCGCCAGGTAAAGAAGACAAAACAGAGTTTCCGAGGGAACAAAGCAAGACGGCAACTGTTGGAGGACAAACTCGAACAGTGGGTTGTTGAGCAGAGAGCAGCAAGCAGAAGTGTCAGCACCATCACTATTCGAATGAAGGCAACAGCGCTAGCAAGCGAACTTCACCTGGATGATTTTAAAGGTGGTGCTTCTTGGTGTTTCCGGTTCATGAAAAGACGCAATCTCTCCATCCGCACACGGACTACTATTTCACAGCAACTGCCTAAAGACTTTCAAGAAAAGCTGGCTACTTTCCGTGCATATTGTAAAAACAAGATAGCTGAAAAAAAGATCCGGCCAGAGAACATTATCAACATGGACGAGGTTCCACTGACTTTTGATATTCCTGTGAACCGCACTGTGGATACAACGGGAGCACGTACGGTGAATATTCGCACCACAGGGAATGAGAAGTCATCCTTCACTGTGGTTCTAGCTTGCCATGCTAATGGCCAGAAACTTCCACCCATAGTGATATTCAAAAGGAAGACCTTGCCAAAAGAGACCTTTCCAGCCGGCGTCATCATAAAAGCTAACTCGAAGGGATGGATGAAGAAAAGATGAGCGAGTGGTTAAGGTAAGTTTAAGTTTACGCGAAGAGGCCGGGTGGCTTTTTTCACGCAGCTCTGTCCATGTTGATATACGTATGTTTGTGATTGCACATTTGCGTACATTTTGGGAGTGAACAGAGTTGTTAGAACGCTGGTTTTTAATATATTATTAAAGTTTGACTGACCTATCTGACTGTTTTTTTGACATTCCTTTAGCGCAGTTAGATGCGGCTTACAACACCGGGCGGCTTATAGGTGGACAAAGTTTTGAAATATGCCGTTCATTGAAGGCGCGGCTTTTAACCCAGGGCGCCTTATGGTGCGGAAAATACGGTAGTTGGAAATTAATATTACCTATTTTGCAGAATAAATTATCAGCAATAAACGAGGGTTTACTGTACATTGCTTTACAAATAAAATGTCTAACTAGTACTAATCTTTAGATTTTTCTATCAATTAAATACTTTGGAGTGAGATAACCCTTTGAGAAAAATAAAATGAATACAAATTGACAAAACACCTGTAGGAACACTAAATGACTCATTATCCAAATAGCTCCAAAAAAGCAACTTACGTGTAGTTATAGAGCAGGAAGCCCTCCACAATGAGGATGTGGGTCTGCTCGTCCGGGTCGGCCACATCGGAGGAAGAAGATAACGTGACGCCGTGGGAATGAGCGAACTTCACTGGGTTTTCCATCCAGCCTTTGACGGTGCTGGTCATGGCCTCCATATCCAAAGACGTGATCACTGCGGACAACAACGGAGAAGCAGAAACAGCACACAATTAGACAATACGCCATAAAAAAGTGCAATAAGGGTAATTGTTTGGACTGTCCAAATGACTTTATGGGTTTAGTGGTTTTACAATACGGGCTGGTAGTCTCCAGTGAAGTCTTACCATCCCATTGTTTAAAGCCGTCGCCCCCGACTTCTATCTGATCGGTTTTCTGAAATAACAGTCACCAATAAAACACTGCTGCAACCTCACACTTGAAGACCCCATTGCCATGCAAGAGTACAAGAAGGCACAGGCACCAAATAAAACAAACATGCACTAAACAGGATGTGGCGATAAAATACTAAGCAGTGTTTCCCACAGGACAGGCATCTATTTGTGGTGGTGTGGTCAGGGGGCGGGGGGTGACGGCGGCAGCGGCGATGACCAAGAAGAACGCGGAGTTGGAATATAAGTACAACACTTTATGTACATATTTAGCTCATTAAAATTACCGACAGGAAGGCGAGAAACACTTTATTTCAACAGACTCTGGCGCCGTACCTGTCGTCAAAACTCCAAAGACCGACTGCACAGTTGCGCTAACAAAATAAGAGTCTCAGAAAGCTGGCGTGCACAAGCTAGCAAGCTACGGAGTTTGCCGACAATGTATTTCTTGTAAAGTGTATACAAAGGAGTACAGAAGCTGGACAAATAAGATGCCAAAAACCAACCACTTTCATGTGGTATTGGACAGAAAGGAGGACTTTTTTCTCCTCCATTCGAAAATGCGGACGTTATCAGCACCACTGTCTGATTCCTATCAATGCAAGTCATCACAATCAGGTAATACACCAACTTATATTCTTGTCTTCATGAAAGAAAGGAATCTATATGTGTTAAACATGCTTGTATTATCTTTAAACACCTTTAACTTGTTAACAATATTAACTATATGTATTAAACATACTTGTATTATCATTAAACACCTTTAATTTATTAACAATATTAACTATACGTGTTAAACATGCTTGCATTATCATTAAACACCTTTAACTTGTTAACAAAAACATATATTTCATAAATAAGTAAATATAAATGATATATATGAATGAGGTAGATCCCCACGACTTGATCAATTGAAAAGTAGCTCGCCTGCAGAAAAAGTGTGAGCACCCCTGAGTTACACCCATCTGAACAGGTCAGCCACCTGTTTAAAGCCCGATCACAGTTGAAATCTTGAAATGAAGGGCCTTTAATGGCCAAAACATTAACCTGGACAACATTTTAACAGCTGGTTGGCTCAGATGTTATGCTTTTCATTGCATTCACATGCTGCAGTGGACAGTGGACAATTTAGCTTCATTATTAATGCAGTATCTGAAGCACCGTCTCCACGTGTGTTTATTGACAACAGGGTTATAACCTGGACACGTTAGCTCGTCGGTATGGTAACACGTGACGTGACAACAGCGGCGGTGTTAATGAAGCAGGCTGCTCACCGTGAGTGAAACGCTCGGTGAAATCGCGGATTAACGTTAAATATATGACGAGCCGCGAGCGATGCAGCTATAACTTATCTACCTACAACCTATATTACCCTCGTATTTTGATCCCGTCGGTCCGTTCTTTTACTCCGCCGTCTTCTTCTTCTGGCCCACCAGGTGAATTAAGTGCTATTGGCGGAGTTACAATGCATAGTAGGCTACCGCCACCTACTGCACCGGAGTTGTAACAAGGTACATTCACAGACAGAGTTCCATTGCTTTTATGAGCGGTCGAGCGAGTCAAAAGCCGAAAAATCCATTTGTGGCGGACGTAATTCTTTCGTGGCGGGCCGCCACAAATAAATGAATGTGTGGGAAACACTGCTAAGAGATAAGGAACATCGATATCCCATAGTGAGAGGAGGATGTGTGGTTAATTTATTACCGGCAAGTATAGAATGAATGGATTCAGCAATAGCTACGAGTACAACAGAAGAAATTAGATAAGCACGAGCAGGTTAATTATTTACGTGCATGCATGGCGGTGTTCATATAATAAGAAAAAGGCTAAACACACTTGACACTAGTTCTGGACCCACTCTTCAGACTCACCTTGTAGAAGTCATCCTGGTGCACGACACAGCAGTTGTGCAAAGTCTTCACCAACTTCTCTGTCAAGGTGCTCTTGCCACCATTAGTGACACTGTAAATGAAGAAAAAGTCAGACTAATATGAAATCCAGCAAATGTAATTCATACTTAAGAAGACTACATATCACTTGTCCAAGAAAATGTGTTTAAAATATTAGTAACATGGGACTAATATGCAGAGGTGGGTAGTAACGCGCTACATTTACTCCGTTACATCTACCGTATTTTCCGCACCATAAGGCGCCCTGGGTTATAAGCCGCGCCTTCAATGAACGGCATATTTCAAAACTTTGTCCACCTATAAGCCGCCCTGTGTTGTAAGCCGCATCTAACTGCGCTAAAGGAATGTCAAAAAAACAGTCAGATAGGTCAGTCAAACTTTAATAATATATTAAAAACCAGCGTGATGTGGGCGCGCATGGAGTCGTATATCAACATGGACGAAGCTGCGTGAAAAAAGCCACCCGGCCTCTTCGCGTAAACTTAAACTTACCTTAACCACTCGCTCATCTTTTCTTCATCCATCCCTTCGAGTTAACTTTTATGATGACGCCGGCTGGAAAGGTCTCTTTTGGCAAGGTCTTCCTTTTGAATATCACCATGGGTGGAAGTTTCTGGCCATTAGCATGGCAAGCTAGAACCACAGTGAAGGATGACTTCTCATTCCCTGTGGTGCGAATATTCACCGTACGTGCTCCCGTTGTATCCACAGTGCGGTTCACAGGAATATCAAAAGTCAGTGGAACCTCGTCCGTCCATGTTGATAATGTTCTCTGGCCGGATCTTTTTTCAGCTATCTTGTTTTTACAATATGCACGGAAAGTAGCCAGCTTTTCTTGAAAGTCTTTAGGCAGTTGCTGTGAAATAGTAATCCGTGTGCGGATGGAGAGATTGCGTCTTTTCATGAACCGGATCCCTGTCGCTTAGTAGGAGCCATTTTGTGGTCTTTACAGATGTAAACACACAAAGGAAATGAAACGTAATATCCGCGCGCTTTTTCTTCTTCTACGCGGGCGGGTGGTTGCTTACAGTAGAAGAAGAAGCGCTTCCTGTTCTATGGGGGCGGGTGCTTACCTTGGCGGTTGCTTGCGTAGAAGAAGAAGCACTTCCTCTTCTACGGGGAAAAAAGATGGCGGCTGTTTACTGTAGTTGCGAGACCGAAACTTTATGAAAATGAATCTTAATATTTATCCATATATAAAGCGCACCGGGTTATAAGGCGCACTGTCAGCTTTTGAGAAAATGTGTGGTTTTTAGGTGCGCCTTATAGTGCGGAAAATACGGTACTTGAGTAACTTTTGGGATAAATTGTACTTCTAAGAGTAGTTTTAATGCAACATACTTTTACTTTTACTTGAGTATATTTATAGAGAAGAAACGCTACTTTTACTCCGCTACTTTTATCTACATTCAGCTCGCTACTAATTTTTATCGATCTGTTAATGCACGCTTTGTTTGTTTTGGTCTGTCATAGTGCCTGCGTTTCAACAAATACAGTCACTGGTGACGTTCACTCCGTTCCACCAATCAGATGCAGTCACCGGTGACGTTGGACCAATCAAACAGAGCCAGGCGGTCACATGACCTGACTTAAACAAGTTGAAAAACTTATTGGGGTGTTACCATTTAGTGGTCAATTGTACGGAATATGTACTGTACTGTGCAATCTACTAATAAAAGTTCCAATCAATCAATCAAAAGTGTGAAGGAAAAAAATACCCTTTTTTTATTTCAACCGTACATCCCGTCAAAAGCCTAAAGACTGACTGCACAGTTCCTGTTTTCACAATAAAAGTGCCGCTCCATCGCGCCTGCGCTTTCAAAATACCGTATTTTCCGCACTATTAGCCGCACCTAAAAACCACAAATTTACTCAAAAGCTGACAGTGCGGCTTATAACCTGGTGCGCTTTATATATGGATTAATATTAAGATTCATTTTCATAAAGTTTAGGTCTCGCAACTACGGTAAACAGCCGCCATCTTTTTTCCCCGTAGAAGAGGAAGCGCTTCTTCTTCTACGCAAGCAACCGCCAAGGTAAGCACCCGCCCCCATAGAAGAGGAAGCGCTTCTTCTTCTACTGTAAGCAACCACCCGCCCCCGTAGAAGAAGAAGAAGCGCGCGGATATTACGTTTCATTTCCTTTGTGTGTTTACATCTGTAAAGACCACAAAATGGCTCCTACTAAGCGACAGGTTTCCGTTTCATGAAAAGACGCAATCTCTCCATCCGCACACGGACTACTATTTCACAGCAACTGCCTAAAGACTTTCAAGAAAAGCTGGCTACTTTCCGTGCATATTGTAAAAACAAGATAGCTGAAAAAAAGATCCGGCCAGAGAACATTATCAACATGGACGAGGTTCCACTGACTTTTGATATTCCTGTGAACCGCACTGTGGATACAACGGGAGCACGTACGGTGAATATTCGCACCACAGGGAATGAGAAGTCATCCTTCACTGTGGTTCTAGCTTGCCATGCTAATGGCCAGAAACTTCCACCCATGGTGATATTCAAAAGGAAGACCTTGCCAAAAGAGACCTTTCCAGCCGGCGTCATCATAAAAGCTAACTCGAAGGGATGGGTGGATGAAGAAAAGATGAGCGAGTGGTTAAGGGAAGTTTACGCGAAGAGGCCGGGTGGCTTTTTTCACGCAGCTCCGTCCATGTTGATATAAGACTTCATGCGCGCCCACATCACGCTGGTTTTTAATATATTATTAAAGTTTGACTGACCTATCTGACTGTTTTTTTGACATTCCCTTTAGCGCAGTTAGATGCGGCTTATAACACGGGGCGGCTTAGAGGTGGACAAAGTTTTGAAATATGCCGTTCATTGAAGGCGCGGCTTATAACCCAGGGCGGCTTATGGTGCGGAAAATACGGTAAGAGTCTCCGAAAGCCAGCGCAAACAAGCTAGCAAGCTACGGAGTTTGCCGCCAATGTATTTCTTGTAAAGTGTATAAAAACGAATATGGAAGCTGGACGAATAAGAAGCCAAAAACCAACCACTTTCATGTGGTATTAGACAGAAAGGAGGAACTTTTTTTCTCCTCCATTTGAAAACGTGGACGTTATCAGCACTACTGTCTGATTACAATCAATGCAAGTCATCAGAATCAGGTAATACACCAACTTATATTCTTGTTTTCATGAAAGAAAGGAATCTATATGTGTTAAACATGCATGTATATTCATTAAAACACCTTTAACATGTAAACAAAAACGGCAAAATAAATAAATATAAATTATATACTGTATATATCAATGTATGTATATATATATATACATATATGTGTGTGTGTGTGTGTGTATGTTACTTATCAGTTACTCAGTACTTGAGTAGTTTTTTCACAGCATACTTTTTACTTTTACTCAAGTAAATATTTGGGTGACTACTCCTTACTTTTACTTGAGTAATAACTCTCTAAAGTAACAGTACTCTTACTTGAGTACAATTTATGGCTACTCTACCCACCTCTGCTAATATGTAGCTAAATGTAAACATGGCGCCATGTGTTTTAATTAATGACATGGCGCCGCCTAAAAGTGCATATAAACATCAATCATTGTGTAATTAATATAATGTCAGCTTGGATAAAACTAAATGTTGATTATTAGTCGGAGATATGTGCTCTTCTGGTCTGAATGCCGCTCGCTTTTAAATCTCCCTCCATTTTAAACCCGCAGTGACCTTTCAAATGTCCCGCTCAGGACGTGAGCCCTGATTGGACAATCTTCTCGGACGTGAGCCCTGATTGGACAATACTCAACTGAGACAGGAAATGACCAAAAAAAATGGACACAAAAAAAAACATCCGAATGCTCACAAATAAACATACTACACTAAAAAAAAAAGACGCTGCTGTGATGCTTCCAACTTTTTTCAAACGTTTTGTCTTTTTATCATTCATTTCAAAGATACACCAGTGACGTAGTTAAAAACATTGCACGTAAAACAATTTACTATCACTTACCCGCCAATTCCTATTACGTATTTCATCTTCGTCTCTTGTCGTGTGTCTGTCTCAAGTAGAGGTCCGTTATTCTCTCCAAACGAGAATATTATATCCCAAAAATGGAAATAAAAGTGTACGAATAAAACACCGGTTGCTCGTTGAAACTTCCTGTCGCTTCTGTCAGGTCAGGCGCGGGCCGCCACCGTCTATATGGACCCCACAGGCTGTGACGTCATAGCCGACGTAGCTTTTCGCATGCTCGGGTGTGCTCGTCAACTCGTGCCTTATTTTCCGAACGTGCTTGGCGGCGAGCCAATCAGCTGCCGCGGTGCTTCTGTAGTTTTCCGCTCCTACTGCTTGGGCGATACTGCATGTACTTGTAACGATTTGATATCGACTGGAATTTTTTTTTTTGCCATGAATGATTTTGCCTTATTCTTTTTTTAATCATAAGTATAATCAGACTAAAACACAAAACAAATATTGCTTACATTTAAAAACAATTTAATAATAAGTATATTATATAAGTATATATATATATATATATATATATATATATATATATATTTTTTTTTTTGTGTGTGTGGTTACATTGTTTACATTGTTGAATTTACATATTTGTATATTGTTTTAAGGGCAAAAGCCAAATGATTTGAATAAGAGCCATTAGTCGTTTTTGCTTGTGTTTACTTATTTTGCATTTGTCCCTCTTGTTGAGTTTATTTTGCTCAAAAATTGCGTGAATAAAAGAAAATGTTTAATTATTTTACTGATATTTTGCTGATAGTATGATATTTATTTAATTATACATATTATTAGTATTATAGTATATTTATTTATTTATTTATTAAATACATATATTATAGATAAATATAAGACTATCAGTAAAACATAAACTATTCCTTCTATTAACACAATTATTTATATATTTATTTATAATATATACAAGATATACATATTATTATTTGTATATTAATTTATAAAATATAATATGCATATTATAAATAAATATAGGAATATTAATAAAAGGAATAGTTTAATTATTTCATTTATATTATATTATATTTATTTATAAAATATATATATATTATACATAAATATAACACTATCAGTAAAAAATTATGAAACTATTATTTTTACTACACGCACTTATTTATAATATATATATATATATATATGTACATATATATATATATATATATATATATATATATTTTGTGCGTGTGGTTACATTGTTTACATTGTTGAATTTACATATTTGTATATTGTTTTAAGGGCAAAAGCCAAATAATTTGAATAAGAGCCATTAGTCGTTTTTGCTTGTGTTTACTTATTTTGCATTTGTCCCTATTGTCGAGTTTATTTTGCTCAAAAATGGCGTGAATAAAAGAAAATGTTTAATTATTTTACTGATATTTTGCTGATAGTATTATATTTATTTAATTATACATATTATTAGTATTATAGTATATTTATTTATTTATTTATTAAATACATATATTATAGACAAATATAAGACTATCAGTAAAACATAAACTATTCCTTCTATTAACACAATTATTTATATATTTATTCATAATATATACATATTATTATTTGTATATTAATTTATAAAATATAATATGCATATTATAAATAAATATAAGAATATTAATAAAAAGAATAGTTTAATTATTTCATTTATATAATATTATATTTATTTATAAAATATATATATATTATACATAAATATAACTCTATCAGTAAAAAATTATGAAACTTTTATTTTTATTACACGCACTTATTTATAATATATATATATATATATATATATATATATATATATATATATATATATATATATATATATATATATATATATATTTTGTGCGTGTGGTTACATTGTTTACATTGTTGAATTTACATATTTGTATATTGTTTTAAGGGCAAAAGCCAAATAATTTGAATAAGAGCCATTAGTCGTTTTTGCTTGTGTTTACTTATTTTGCATTTGTCCCTATTGTTGAGTTTATTTTGCTCAAAAATGGCGTGAATAAAAGAAAATGTTTAATTATTTTACTGATATTTTGCTGATAGTATTATATTTATTTCATTATACATATTATTAGTATTATAGTATATTTATTTATTTATTTATTAAATACATATATTATAGATAAATATAAGACTATCAGTAAAACATAAACTATTCCTTCTATTAACACAATTATTTATATATTTATTCATAATATATACAAGATATACATATTATTATTTGTATATTAATTTATAAAATATAATATGCATATTATAAATAAATATAGGAATATTAATAAAAGGAATAGTTTGATTATTTCATTTATATTATATTTATTTATAAAATATATATATTATACACATAAATATAACACTATCAGTAAAAAATTATGAAACTATTATTTTGATTACACGCACTTATTTATAATATATATATATATATATATATATATATATATATATATATATATATATATATATATATATATATATATATATACATGTATATATATATCAGAAATAAATATAATACTATCAGTAAAAATAAAATAAATTCAACAATATGCACAAATGCAAAATAAGTAAACAAAAGCAAAAATGACTAATTGCTCTTATTCAAATCCTTTGGCTTTTGCCATTAACTCAATATAACAATATGTAAATCCAACCGTATCAACAAAAAAGATATTTGTGAAAAGAGCTGAAAAATATCACTAATATCCATAAAAGTAAAATATTAAAAGTGTATATACTGTATATAATATTATGCATATTTTATCATGATTATTACATAATATTATTTAATGTTAAAACAATATAATATCCTCCAATAAAAACTAGCATCCATTCGACACGATCCAGCCACCTGCTCTACATCCTGCTATCTTCACCACAGCGTGGACAATTGCCGATGTCGATATCGCAGCCTTTTTTACGCGTCACCTTTGCGCAGACTTTCGTGTCCTGACTGTGACGTTTGTTCCTATTTGTGAAATGTGGACGAGTGCCGAGTGAACTCTCCCACAGTTGTCACAGGTCACCCTGATGGGAGCAGGTGGCGTCGGCCTGTGACCATGTGACCATGTGACCATGTGATGTCACAGGACTCCCCCTGCCTGCGCTAAAAAAAGACAATATAAGTTCCCCACACACCTGAAACACCTAACAATAATTGTGGTTTTCTGGCAAATGATTTGTGTTTGGTCAACATTGGCTGATGACATTCAGTATGTAGTTTGGCAATGGAAGACTGTAGTATTTTGTTATATACCAGTGGTTCTCAAACTTTTTTTGTCATCCCCCACTTTGGACAAGGGGGAGTTTTCAAGCCCCACCTGCCCCCATCGCCCCAACAGAGCGCTAATGCCAAGCTTTAACATTTTCAAATTTATTGAACATCAAGTTGTATACATTCGAACTCAATAACATAAAATAACATTAAGTTCAATAATAAATAAAATAACTGTGCAGCTGTGGTATAACTTGCATCAAGTTCAATAATAAATAAAACAAAAGTGTTATAACTTGCATCAAGTTCAATAATAAATCAAAAAAAGTGTTATAACTTGCATCACGTTCAAAAAAAAAAAAAAAAAACTGTTATATCTTGCATCAAGTTCAATAATAAATCAAAAAAAGTGTTATAACTTGCATCACGTTCAATAATAAATCAAAAAAAGTGTTATAACTTGCATCAAGTTCAATAATAAATCAAATAAAAGTGTTATAACTTGCATCAAGTTAAATAATAAATCAAAAAAGTGTTATAACTTGCATCAAGTTCAATAATAAATCAAAAAAGTGTTATAACTTGCATCAAGTTCAATAATAAATCAAAAAGTGTTATAACTTGCATCACGTTCAATAATAAATCAAAAAAAGTGTTATAACTTGCATCAAGTTCAATAATAAATCAAATAACTTGCATCAAGTTCAATAATAAATCAAAAAAAGTGTTATAACTTGCATCAAGTTCAATAATAAATAAAACAAAAGTGTTATAACTTGCATCAAGTTCAATAATAAAAAAAGGGTTATAACTTGCATCAAGTTCAATAATAAATCAAATAAAAGTGTTATAACTTGCATCAAGTTCAATAATAAATCAAATAACTTGCATCAAGTTCAATAATAAATCAAAAAAAGTGTTATAACTTGCATCAAGTTCAATAATAAATAAAACAAAAGTGTTATAACTTGCATCAAGTTCAATAATAAATCAAAAAAAGTGTTATAACTTGCATCAAGTTCAATAATAAATCAAATAACTTGCATCAAGTTCAATAATAAATCAAAAAAAGTGTTATAACTTGCATCAAGTTCAATAATAAATCAAATAACTTGCATCAAGTTCAATAATAAATACAATAAAAGTGCCACTTTGCAATCTTTGCAAAAAAAAAAAAGGAGGAGCTATGCATTTGGCAAGACAGGGCAAGTGACAGCACTTTCCCCCAGGAGAGCCACCTTGCTTCACTATGAAACAGCACGGCTGTATGAGCAGCTCCCATTTCCTCACACAGTGCAGAGAACAGACGCGCTTTCAGTGGTCGTGTTTTGATCAAATTTACCGCGCTCACAACATCTGTTAAAACCTCATTGAGTTCGGGGCTGAGCTGCTTTGACGCGAGTGCTTCCCGGTGAATGACACAGTGTGTGCCCGTCACATTTTTGTTTCTCTGCAGGCGCTGGCTCTGGCTCGACGACCTTTGAGGTGCGAGTTACAAATGTATATATTTGTGTAATTGTGATCCACACATTAGCCTGCTACCCATCCGTGCGAAAGTTTGTTCCGCTTAGCCCCGCCCCCATTAGTTACTGTTGCTATGTCTGTCAAACTTTCGCTCGTACCGAGAAATATAAAGCCTACAGTAAAAATAAGTACCGGTAATTTCCATTTATTTATATAGCGGAATTCACAGACAGAATCACAAAGTGATTTACAGTGTGTATAGAAAATGAAAGCATAGTAAAAAAAATAATCTAATAATTAAAAAAAAAAATTTAAAGTGAAATTTCCTCCCGTTCCTGTCATGTCTCTATTCCCCACCAGTGGGGCGCGCCCCACACTTTGAGAAACGCTGTTATATACCTTTAAATATATGCATTCATTTACTCACTGTATTCATGACAGGTTCTGAGCAAGTGTTTTATAAATTGTACTAGGGTTGCAAAATTCCGGACAATAAGCAAGGAATCAGACAGAGACAGGATTCAATTTAGCTCGTGAGGAGACCTGTACCCTCGAACAGTGTCGTCCCACGTTCTGAGGAGGGAGCTCCACGCCTCCTCATTTATTTTGGGCATTTCCTGCTTACATGGCTGCATCCGTTTCTAAGGGAAGCGGGGTCATAAACAGCTGCCGCACTCGGTCATTAAACAGTTCAAAGAAACGGTGCCTGGAGCGGTGTCAGGTCTTCCCCCTCTCTGCTTTGTAGACCTCGGGTCATGACAAGGTCTTCCTGTGGCTGTCCAATAGATCAAAGAAACCGACACCTCCACGTCGCAGGGCGACCTGAACTCATGGGAACACAAAGTTGTGTGATAACTTATATACAATTATATATATATATATATATATATATATATATATATATATATATATATATATATATATATATATATATATATATATATATATATATATATATATATATATGTCTTAATAAGGTTATCCAAAAAATAGTGCTCGATACCGTAGTAGAGCGCAATATATGTATGTGTGGGAAAAAAATCACAAGACTATTTCATCTCTACAGGCCTGTTTCATGAGGGGGGGTACCCTCAATCATCAGGAGATTTTAATGGGAGCATTCGCATACCATGGTTTATATAGGGCACAGAGTGGGTGGGTACAGGCTGGCCTAGGGGCGTGGTGATTGGCTCATGTGTTACCTAGGAGGTGTTTCCGTCTATGGCGGCATGTTTTTACAATTTCGCTGCGCTTGTTGAGGGATGACAGGTCTGGACGGTAAATAATAAACAGTTTCTCTTTCAAGCATAGGTTGCATCTTTTATTACCACTATTGTAAGGTGTGCTGGATGCAAGAATTTGCCATGTTATTGAATATTCAACATTATTGTCTTTGAGGTCCCAAATGTGTTTGCTGAGTTCTGTGGTATTTCGCAGGTTTTTGTTCCTGAAAGAAGCCTTGTGATTGTTCCATCTGGTTTTGAATTCACCCTCGGTTAATCCTACATATGTGTCGGATGTGTTAATGTCCTTGCGTGTTACCTTAGATTGGTAGACAACTGATGTTTGTAAGCACCCCCCGTTGAGGGGGCAATCAGGTTTCTTTCGACAGTTACATGCTTTGTTGGTTTTGGAGTCGCTCTGACTGGGGGTCGACGGCTCATTTGCAATTGTTTTGTTGTGGTTTGAGATGATTTGTCGTATATTGTTCATGCAGCTGTAGCTCAATTTAATGTTGTTCTTGTTGAATACTTTTCTTAGGTTGTTGTCTTTGGGAAAGTGTTTGTCAATCAGATTGAGGAATTTGTGTCCAATGTTCGTTGAGACGTCCACATATATATATATATATATATATATATATATATATATATATATATATATATATATATATATATATATATATATATGTATATATATATATATATATATATATATATATATATATATATATATATATATATATATATATATATATATATATATATATATATATATATACCGTACAACCCTATTGCAAATATCAGCCTCCTTGACTGCTAATAATCTGGATCAGTATCGACCCTGAACAAAAACATATCGGTCTATCTCTACTCTCAGACCTATGATATGTCTCACACACTCTTATTCAAGGCATTTTGAATGATACAATGTACAGTAATTTTCCATTAATGGATGATTATGAAAGATGATGGATTAAAAATGTGAATAATAGAGAAAAATGAAATGCATTAGAAGGATAATGCTGAGTGGTGAATATGCAGAAATCACGGTGGCAAGAAAGTAGGCAGAAGGCACCAAGCGAAACACAAAATAGATTTTTGGAGGAGATATTAGTTTTATTCAGTTTTATTCACAAGGCAGATGCAAGACTTTGAACAGTATATGACCACTTTTACTATGCAGCAAACAATATAACAATTTATTGTGCTTTTTGTTTACTTGAGTTCATGTTTCTCTGCAAAACTTCTGCTGGCTTTTGGCTACATGATATAACACGTCTATCTATGTGTGGTTATTAATAATTCTCATATTTCTACAACTTCCATGACTTCTTCTAATGCACAGCAGTTTATGGAAACAGCTTAATCAATGACTAACATTGACATGAGATGATTGGAAGTGGAATAGAATTATGCAAGTGGAATAAAACATATTCATTTGTACCCTTATAATCTTCCAGCTATTATAACAATAATTCATATAGGGATGGAAAACATTTTCATCATATGAAAGAATGTCACTTTTTTTAAACCTTTATCATTATAAAATTACATAAAATAACCTATCGATATTTTTAATTTAAATATCACAAAAAATATATATTAAAAAATATATATATTATAAATTTATGGACCAATTTATTGTACTCCAATTTTAGTCAAATTCTTCTGAATAAATGTTCTAATTTTCAAGAAACTACATAATATACAGAGGCCAAAAGGTATTTTCCATTGAACTTTTTGGGATAAAGTTAAATAAAATGGAGACAAGTTTTTGGGAGTCTAAGTTTTCTTATCTGATTTTTATTATTTAGAAATTACAACGCTGGTGTGATTGATTTTTGATGGTCAATTGAAGCCAACATTTTTTTTCATATGTTTTAATTCAATTGTATCAATTAATATTCTTTATTATCCAAATTAAGGCCATTTTTTTTTTTTTTGTAGAATTTTTACATAGCAAATCATTTTTTTTTCTCGTGGCTGCAATGTGGCCCAAACCTTCCTTTGACTACATGTCTTCAATTACTTAATGCATTAAATGAAATTAAATCAGAAATAAAACAAAAAATACATTTAATTAAATAAAATTTAAAAAATAAAAATAAAAATAAAATTAAAAATTAAAAATTAAAAATTAAAAATTAAAAATTAAAAATTAAAAATTAAAAATTAAAAATTAAAAATTAAAAAAAATAATTAAAAATTAAAAAAAATAATAATAATAAATTTAAAAAATAATAATAAAATAAAATAAATAAAAAAATTAAAAAATTAAAATTAAATTAAAAAAAAATAAAATTAAAAAAAATTAAAATAAAAATAGAAAAAAAATTAAAAATTAAAAATTAAAAGTTAAAAATAAAAAATAAAAAATTAAAAATTAAAAATTAAAAATTAAAAATTAAAAATTAAAAATTAAAAATTAAAATTAAAAAAAATTAAAAATTAAATTAAATTAAAAAATTTAAAAAAATTAAATAAAAAGATAAATTAAATAAAAAAATAAAAATATATGAATAAATAAAATAAAATAAAATAAAATAAAATAAAATAAAATAAAATTCATTTAATTTAACTACATTTAAAAAAGAAGATTGCCACATGACAACAAAAAACAAGTTGTGGACTTCAACAACGCACCAGGCCCCACTTTGTACAACTTTGCATAAGAGAGAAGCAAAAATTGATAGTAACTTAACTGAGTAAATACAGTACAGTAATATATGAAGATACATGTGTCCCCTCAAAGCCACGAGAGACTTAAGTGTTAAAAGTAAAACTTATTATAAAAAAAAACTACTTAGTATAACTTATTTTGAAGACTTTTATGAGTGAATTTGTGGGATTAAAAAAACAAAAAAACATTAAAACCAAACCTTCAAATCAATGTCGTTATGAATTATTGACATATTGAAGGCTCCAATTACTTCACATCAAATATTCCACTTTAAATGATCTAGACTAACTCACTAATTCAGACGACTTCACCCAGCAGGCACAAGACATTGATATAATGTTGATTATACATACATGTCCTTTAAAACTGACTTTGAAACAACGTTACGAAATAGTTGCATTCGTAAACTGAGTTGATGTCCAACGTTGGATCCACGTTGTTGATTGGGAAATGACAAAATGTCAATGGTTGATTAAACGTGGTCAATAAGTATGTGGTTTCCACGTTAGGTTCGAGTTGCTCCACGTCAGGACCTCATTCAACAAGTTCTCAACGTGTCTCGTGCCTGCTGGGTCAGGGGAAGGCGCAGCGGCTTGAGAAAGTAAAGAAAAACTATCCCGCCGAGCTAATTTCCGTTAAAGACCAAGTTAATTAGGGGCGGCGTGAGGGTTCTTGGTTCGATCCCCAGCTTCTACCAACCTCGTCATGTCCGTTGTGTCCTTGAGCAAGACACTTCACCCTTGATTGATTGATTGATTGATTGAAATTTATTAGTAGATTGCACAGTACAGTACATATTCCGTACAATTGACCACTAAATGGTAACACCCCAATAAGTTTTTACACTTGTTTAAGTCTGGGTCCACGTTAATCAATTCATGGGTCCTGATGGGTGCTGGTTAGCGCCTTGCATGGCAGCTCCCGCTATCAGTGTGTGAATGTGTGTGTGAATGGGTGAATGTGGAAATAGTGTCAAAGCGCTTTGAGTACCTTGAAGGTAGAAAAGCGCTATACAAGTATTTACCATTTACCATTTAATTGGTTTGAGTTAATGGATGATTAAGCAGAGCCTGGGTGGGAACGTGTCATGACTTGATCTTGGCGTGTTTGCTTTTCCAGGATGCAACGGAAAGTTGGCTCGTGCGAGACGGGAATGAAGGTACATGATTTATTATTATCAAAAAAAAGAATAAATGAAAGCGCGCACAGTGGCGGAGAATAAACTATGAAACCAAAAGACTATAGCAAAAAAGTACAAACAAAAAACACGCACAATGGCGGAGAACAAACTATGAAACCAAAAAGACTATAAATATGGAACAAAAACTTACTTGGCTTGGACAAAAATAGTTGCTTGAGGAATTGACATGGAAAGAAGCATCAGGCATGAACAGAGCATAAATGTGTTGATGTCGTCAGGACGAACAACAGAAAATGAATGAACTTAAATACTACGGACATGATTAGTGAAAGCAGGTGCGTGACTCAAAACGTGAAACAGGTGCGTGACGTGACAGGTGAAAACTAATGGTTGCTATGGTGACAAACAAGAGTGCACAATGAGTCCAAACGTGG
The DNA here is from genome assembly GCF_033978685.3 of Nerophis lumbriciformis. Classification (NCBI taxonomy): domain Eukaryota; kingdom Metazoa; phylum Chordata; class Actinopteri; order Syngnathiformes; family Syngnathidae; genus Nerophis; species Nerophis lumbriciformis. The sequence continues at coordinate 218,982 of NC_084561.2, forward strand.
AACAGGTGAAACTAATGGGTAATCATGCAAACAAGACAAGCCAGAAACTAAACAAAACATGACTTAAAACAAAACATGATTACACAGACATGACGGAACAGAGATGTGAGTGGAAAATCCCTCAGTGGAAAAACAATCATTTTGTTAGCAAACACGAAGAATTGGGGCAAAGTAATGCAAAAGTGTTTTTCATAGAAGATCCCAATTGTAAAAATAAATGTGTGCAATGGTGCAAAATGTAAGATACAAAAAAAACAAAAACATGTGAGACAGATAAACAAAATATTTCATATTTAACATCAATTATGCTATTAAATATAACATTTGGGGATGCATTGAGTCATTCCTTTTTCCATTCATTTCTCCCTTTTTTCTAACACCTTTTCTGCACTTCACAGCCAGCAAACAGCTGCTGCAGACCACTTAGTGCATACGGACCTTCTCATTTAACGAGTCAGCAAAATAAGACGGCCTGATCCTACGCACAGATATAAGACGCCACTATTTACACAAATGTGCATAAAGCCTCTCTCCTCCGCCAACTTGCAAATATTGGTTGTGGACTTTCCACGTCCCGAGTAGGAGCCTTCCAAAGAGTTCCCTGGCAAGAGTCCGAAAGAAGCTCCTTTGCAAACGCTACGACGCTAAAATGAGCGTAGAGTGAAGTACATGAGAGTAGAGTATATTAGAGTAGAGTACAGGGAATTTGCTACTGGGATGAGCATCTGGATGGTGGACCAAGCAAGGAAGCACATGTGGAGAAGTTGCCTCTTTGAGGTTGACATGATTCATGGGGCCCTGCAAACCAAGAACAACATTAACGACAATTTGAATGCAACACATTCATGTTTTCATTGTATCCATTCATTCATTTTCTACCACTGTTTTGCTCGCCGGTCAGGTGGGACCCGTTTCCATATGAGTTGGGAAATTGTGTTAGATGTAAATATAAACGGAATACAATGATTTGCAAATCCTTTTCAACCCATATTCAGTTGAATATGCTACAAAGACAACATATTTGATGTTCAAACTCATAAACTTTATTTTTTTTTTGCAAATAATCATTAACTTAGAATTTCATGTAGTTGGGAAAGGGCGTGTTCACCACTGTGTTACATGGCCTTTCCTTTTAACAACACTCAATAAACGATTGGGAACTGAGGAAACTAACTGTTGAAGCTTTGAAAGTGGAATTCTTTCCCATTCTTGTTTTATGTAGAGCTTCAGTCGTTCAACAGTCCGGGGGTCTCCGCTGTCGTATTTTACGCTTCATAATGCGCCACACATTTTCGATGGGGAGACAGGTCTGGACTGCAGGCGGAGCCAGGAAAGTACCCGCACTCTTTGTTTACGCTGTTGTAACACGTGCTGAAAGTGGCTTGGCATTGTCTTGCTGAAATAAGCAGGGGCGTCCATGAAAAAGACGGCGCTTAGATCAATCAATCAATCAATCAATCTTTATTTATATAGCCCTAAATCACAAGTGTCTCAAAGGGCTGCACAAGCCACAACGACATCCTCGGTACAAAGCCCACATAAGGGCAAGGAAAACTCACCCCAGTGGGACGTCGATGTGAATGACTATGAGAAACCTTGGAGAGGACCGCATATGTGGGTAACCCCCCCCCCCCTCTAGGGGAGACCGAAAGCAATGGATGTCGAGTGGGTCTGACATAATATTGTGAGAGTCCAGTCCATAGTGGATCCAACATAATAGTAAGAGTCCAGTCCATAGTGGGGCCAGCAGGACACCATCCCGAGCGGAGACGGGTCAGCAGCGCAGAGATGTTCCCAGCCGATGCACAGGCGAGCGGTCCACCCCGGGTCACGACTCTGGACAGCCAGCACTTCATCCATGGCCACCGGACCATGGATGGCCATGGATGAAGCAGCATATGTTGTTCCAAAACCTGTATGTACCTTTCAGCATTAATGGTGCCTTCACAGATGTGTAACTTACCCATGCCTTTGGCACTAATGCACCCCCGTACCATCACACATGCTGGCTTTTGAACTTTGCGTCGATCACAGTCTGGATGGTTCGCTTCCCCTTTGGTCCGGATGACAGTGACAACCTTACCGTCAAGTTTGCCGACGATACCACAGTGGTCGGGCTCATCTCCAGGGGTGACGAGGCTGCCTACAGAGAGGAGGTCCTGAAGCTGACGGCCTGGTCTTCGGAGAACAACCTCGCTCTCAACACCAGCAAGACCAGAGAGATCATCGTCGACTTCAGGAGGAGCAGCACCGACCCTGCCCCCCTCTACATCAACGGCGAGCGTGTAGAGAGGGTCCACACCTTCAGGTACCTTGGAGTCCACATCTCTAATGACTTCTCCTGGACAGTCAACACCACATCAATCATCAAGAAGGCTCAGCAGCGGCTACACTTCCTTAGAGTCCTCGGGAAGTACAACCTGAAGCCTGACCTGCTGCTGACCTTCTACCGCTCGTCCATCGAGAGCCTGCTGACCTACTGTATTACGGTATGGTACGGCAGCTGCACTGCAGCAGACAGGGAGAGGCTGCAAAGAGTGGTCAAGACGGCTCAGAAGATCATCGGCCGCCCTCTCCCCTCTCTGACGGACATCTCCACCTCCCGCTGCCTCAACAGAGCCAGTGCCATCATCAAGGACAGCACCCACCCTGGCTCTGACCTGTTCCACCTGCTGCCCTCTGGGAAGCGCTACAGGTGCATTAAAAACCAAAACAAACAGGTTAAAGAACAGCTTCTTCCCCAGGGCCATAACCATCCTGAACGGACTGCCCCATTGTCCCTCATAACTGCCTTCTCTTCGGTGCAATAACCCATTCCACCAACCACCCTGTTTTTGTTTTGTTTTTTCATGTATATATTCATTTCACACCATATTCATTGCACTTCTACATTTTTTTAATTTTTATATATTTGCACATTGTTTTTCTAGCATGCACACATCGCACTGTATGGAATGGCCTCAATCTCGTTACCTTGCGTAATGACAATAAAGCTGATTCTGATTCTGATTCTGACACGATGTGGAATATTTCCAAAAACAAATTTGAAATGTGGACTCGTCAGACCACAGAACACGTTTCCACTTTGCATGAGTCCATCTTAGATGATCTCGGGCCCAGAGAAGCCGGCGGAGTTTCTGGGTGTTGTTGATAAACGGCTTTCGCTTTGCATAGTAGAGCTTTAACTTGCACTTACAGATGTAGCGACCAACTGTATTTAGTGACAGTGGTTTTCTGAAGTGTTCCTGAGCCCATGTGGTGATATCCTTTAGAGATTGATGTGGGTTTTTGATACAGTGCCGTCTGAGGGATGGAAGGTCACGGTCATTCAATGTTGGTTTCCGGCCATGCCGCTTACGTGGAGTGATTTCTCCAGATTCTCTGAACCTTTTGATGATATTATGGATCGTAGATGGCACCCACCTGTTCCCAATTAGCCTGCACACCTGTGGGATGTTCCAAATAAGTGTTTGATGAGCATTCCTCAACTTTATCAGTATTTATTGCCACCTTTCCCAACTTCTTTGTCACAATAAAGTTTATGAGTTTGAACATCAAATATGTTGTCTTTGTAGCATATTCAACTGAATATGGCTTGAAAAGGATTTGCAAATCATTGTATTCCGTTTATATTTACATCTAACACAATTTCCCAACTCATATGGAAACGGGGTTTGTATTTAGCAACAGTTTTATTTACCTCTGCATGCACTTTAAAGTGCACTCAGCTGTTGGCGTGAAAGCCGGTGACACTTCCCAGCAGGCGGGGGACATTGAAACAACGTTGGGAACTTGTTGAGTGAGTGTGTGGAGTGTATTGTGACGACCTGCTGAGGTTGACGTCGTGTTCTTGAGTGAATGATATTCAGAATTCCCATTGTCGTGAACGTACCACGCCTGTAAGGTGATTGGCGAAGAGGGAGGAAGCGTTTCGTTGTTGCGGAAATGGGGAGTGAGGATAGACGCATACTTGCCAACCCTAACCCTAACCCTAACCCTAACCCTAACTGTAACCCTAACCCCAACCCCAACCCCAACCCTAACCCTAACCCTAACCGTAACCCCAACCCCAACCCCAACCGTAACCGTAACCCTAACCCTAACCCTAACCCTAACCCTAACCGTAACCCTAACCCTAACCCCAAACCCCAACCACCAACCCCAACCCTAACCCTAACCCTAACCCTAACGTGATTGGCGAAGAGGAAGGAAGCGTTTCGTTGTTGCGGAAATGGGGAGTGAGGATAGACGCATACTTGCCAACCCTAACCCTAACCCTAACCCTAACCCTAACTGTAACCCTAACCCCAACCCCAACCCCAACCCTAACCCTAACCCTAACCGTAACCCCAACCCCAACCCCAACCCCAACCGTAACCCTAACCCTAACCCTAACCCTAACCCTAACCGTAACCCTAACCCTAACCCCAAACCCCAACCACCAACCCCAACCCTAACCCTAACCCTAACCCTAACGTGATTGGCGAAGAGGAAGGAAGCGTTTCGTTGTTGCGGAAATGGGGAGTGAGGATAGACGCATACTTGCCAACCCTAACCCTAACCCTAACCGTAACCCTAACCCTAACCGTAACCCTAACCCTAACTGTAACCCTATCCCCAACCCCAACCGTAACCCCAACCCCAACCCTAACCCTAACCCTAACCCTAACCCTAACCCTAACCCCAACCCCAACCCCAACCCTAACCCTAACCCTAACCCTAACATGATTGGCGAAGAGGAAGGAAGCGTTTCGTTGTTGCGGAAATGGGGAGTGAGGATAGACGCATACTTGCCAACCCTAACCCTAACCCTAACCCTAACCCTAACCCTAACCGTAACCCTAACCCTAACCCCAACCCCAACCCCAACCCCAACCCCAACCCCAACCCTAACCCTAACCCCAACCTCAACCCCAACCCTAACCCTAACCCTAACCCTAACCCTAACGTGATTGGCGAAGAGGAAGGAAGCGTTTCGTTGTTGCGGAAATGGGGAGTGAGGATAGACGCATACTTGCCAACCCTAACCCTAACCCTAACCCTAACCCTAACTGTAACCCTAACCCCAACCCCAACCCCAACCCTAACCCTAACCCTAACCGTAACCCCAACCCCAACCCCAACCGTAACCCTAACCCTAACCCTAACCCTAACCCTAACCCTAACCCTAACCGTAACCCTAACCCTAACCCTAACCCCAAACCCCAACCACCAACCCCAACCCTAACCCTAACCCTAACCCTAACGTGATTGGCGAAGAGGAAGGAAGCGTTTCGTTGTTGCGGAAATGGGGAGTGAGGATAGACGCATACTTGCCAACCCTAACCCTAACCCTAACCCTAACCCTAACTGTAACCCTAACCCCAACCCCAACCCCAACCCTAACCCTAACCCTAACCGTAACCCCAACCCCAACCCCAACCCCAACCGTAACCCTAACCCTAACCCTAACCCTAACCCTAACCGTAACCCTAACCCTAACCCCAAACCCCAACCACCAACCACCAACCCCAACCCTAACCCTAACCCTAACCCTAACGTGATTGGCGAAGAGGAAGGAAGCGTTTCGTTGTTGCGGAAATGGGGAGTGAGGATAGACGCATACTTGCCAACCCTAACCCTAACCCTAACCCTAACCCTAACCGTAACCCTAACCCTAACCGTAACCCTAACCCTAACTGTAACCCTATCCCCAACCCCAACCCCAACCCCAACCGTAACCCCAACCCCAACCGTAACCCTAACCCTAACCCTAACCCTAACCCTAACCCTAACCCTAACCCCAACCCCAACCCCAACCCTAACCCTAACCCTAACCCTAACATGATTGGCGAAGAGGAAGGAAGCGTTTCGTTGTTGCGGAAATGGGGAGTGAGGATAGACGCATACTTGCCAACCCTAACCCTAACCCTAACCCTAACCCTAACCCTAACCGTAACCGTAACCGTAACCCTAACCCTAACCCTAACCCTAACCCTAACCCTAACCCCAACCCCAACCCCAACCCCAACCCCAACCCTAACCCCAACCCCAACCCCAACCCTAACCCTAACCCTAACGTGATTGGCGAAGAGGAAGGAAGCGTTTCGTTGTTGCGGAAATGGGGAGTGAGGATAGACGCATACTTGCCAACCCTAACCCTAACCCTAACTGTAACCCTAACCCCAACCCCAACCCCAACCCTAACCCTAACCCTAACCGTAACCCCAACCCCAACCCCAACCGTAACCCTAACCCTAACCCTAACCCTAACCCTAACCCTAACCCTAACCGTAACCCTAACCCTAACCCTAACCCCAAACCCCAACCACCAACCCCAACCCTAACCCTAACCCTAACCCTAACGTGATTGGCGAAGAGGAAGGAAGCGTTTCGTTGTTGCGGAAATGGGGAGTGAGGATGGACGCATACTTGCCAACCCTAACCCTAACCCTAACCCTAACCCTAACTGTAACCCTAACCCCAACCCCAACCCCAACCCCAACCCTAACCCTAACCGTAACCCCAACCCCAACCCCAACCCCAACCCCAACCGTAACCCTAACCCTAACCCTAACCCTAACCCTAACCCTAACCCTAACCGTAACCCTAACCCTAACCCCAAACCCCAACCACCAACCCCAACCCTAACCCTAACCCTAACCCTAACGTGATTGGCGAAGAGGAAGGAAGCGTTTCGTTGTTGCGGAAATGGGGAGTGAGGATAGACGCATACTTGCCAACCCTAACCCTAACCCTAACCCTAACCGTAACCCTAACCCTAACCGTAACCCTAACCCTAACTGTAACCCTATCCCCAACCCCAACCCCAACCCCAACCGTAACCCCAACCCCAACCCTAACCCTAACCCTAACCCTAACCCTAACCGTAACCCTAACCCTAACCCAAACCCTAACCCTAACCCCAACCCCAACCCCAACCCCAACCCTAACCCTAACCCTAACCCTAACATGATTGGCGAAGAGGAAGGAAGCGTTTCGTTGTTGCGGAAATGGGGAGTGAGGATAGACGCATACTTGCCAACCCTAACCCTAACCCTAACCCTAACCCTAACCCTAACCCTAACCCTAACCGTAACCCCAACCCCAACCCCAACCCCAACCCCAACCCCAACCCCAACCCCAACCCTAACCCCAACCCCAACCCCAACCCTAACCCTAACCCTAACCCTAACCCTAACGTGATTGGCGAAGAGGAAGGAAGCGTTTCGTTGTTGCGGAAATGGGGAGTGAGGATAGACGCATACTTGCCAACCCTAACCCTAACCCTAACCCTAACCCTAACCCTAACCGTAACCCTAACCCTAACTGTAACCCCAACCCCAACCCCAACCCCAACCCCAACCGTAACCCTAACCCTAACCCTAACCCTAACCCTAACCCCAACCCCAACCCCAACCCTAACCCTAACCCTAACCCTAACCCTAACCCTAACGTGATTGGCGAAGAGGAAGGAAGCGTTTCGTTGTTGCGGAAATGGGGAGTGAGGATAGACGCATACTTGCCAACCCTAACCCTAACCCTAACCCTAACTCTAACCCTAACCCTAACCCTAACCCTAACCCTAACCCTAACCCTAACCCTAAGCCCTAAGCCCAACCCCAACCCCAACCCTAACCCTAACCGTAACCCTAACCCTAACCCTAACCCTAACCGTAACCCTAACCCTAACCGTAACCCTAACCCTAACCTAACCCTAACCGTAACCCCAACCCCAACCCCAACCCTAACTCTAACCCTAACTCTAACCCCAACCCCAACCCCAACCCCAACCCCAACCCCAACCCCAACCCCAACCCTAACCCTAACCGTAACCCTAACCCTAACCCTAACCGTAACCCTAACCCTAACCCTAACCCTAACCGTAACCCTAACCCTAACCCTAACCGTAACCCTAACCCTAACCCTAACCCTAACGTGATTGGCGAAGAGGAAGGAAGCGTTTCGTTGTTGCGGAAATGGGGAGTGAGGAGAGACGCATACTTGCCAACCCTAACCCTAACCCTAACCCTAACCCTAAACCTAACTGTAACCCTAACCCCAACCCCAACCCCAACCCCAACCATAACCCTAACCGTAACCCTAACCCCAACCCCAACCCCAACCCCAACCGTAACCGTAACCCTAACCCTAACCCTAACCCTAACAGTAACCCTAACCGTAACCCCAACCCCAACCCCAACCCTAACCCCAACCCTAACCCTAACCCTAACCCAAACCGTAACCCTAACTCTAACTCTAACCCTAACCGTAACCCTAACCCTAACCCTAACCCCAACCCTAACCCCAACCCCAACCCCAACCCTAACCCTAACCGTAACCCCAACCCCAACCCCAACCCTAACCCCAACCCTAACCCTAACCCTAACCCAAACCGTAACCCTAACTCTAACTCTAACCCTAACCGTAACCCTAACCCTAACCCTAACCCCAACCCTAACCCCAACCCCAACCCCAACCCTAACCCTAACCCTAACCGTAACCCTAACCCTAACCCTAACCCTAACCGTAACCCTAACCCTAACCGTAACCCTAACCCTAACCGTAACCCTAACCCTAACCCTAACCCTAACGTGATTGGCGAAGAGGAAGGAAGCGTTTCGTTGTTGCGGAAATGGGGAGTGAGGATAGACGCATACTTGCCAACCCTAACCCTAACCCTAGCCGTAACCCTAACCCTAACCGTAACCGTAACCCTAACCCTAACCGTAACCCTAACCCTAACCGTAACCCCAACCCCAACCCCAACCCCAACCCTAACCCAAACCGTAACCCTAACTCTAACTCTAACCCTAACCGTAACCCTAACCCCAACCCCAACCCCAACCCCAACCCCAACCCCAACCCCAACCCTAACCCTAACCGTAACCCTAACCCTAACCCTAACCCTAACCGTAACCCTAACCCTAACCGTAACCCTAACCCTAACCCTAACCCTAACCCTAACCCTAACCCTAACCCTAACGTGATTGGCGAAGAGGAAGGAAGCGTTTCGTTGTTGCGGAAATGGGGAGTGAGGATAGACGCATACTTGCCAACCCTAACCCTAACCCTAACCCTAACCCTAACCCTAACCCTAACCCTAACCGTAACCGTAACCCTAAGCCCAACCCCAACCCCAACCCCAAACCTAACCCTAACCCTAACCCTAACCCTAACCCTAACCCTAACCCTAACAGTAACCCTAACCGTAACCCCAACCCCAACCCCAACCCCAACCCTAACCCAAACCCAAACCCAAACCCTAACCCTAACTCTAACTCTAACCCTAACCGTAACCCCAACCCCAACCCCAACCCCAACCCCAACCCCAACCCCAACCCCAACCCCAACCCCAACCCTAACCCTAACCCTAACCCTAACCCTAACCCTAACCGTAACCCTAACCCTAACCCTAACCCTAACCCTAACCCTAACCCTAACCCTAACCCTAACCCTAACCCTAACCCTAACGTGATTGGCGAAGAGGAAGGAAGCGTTTCGTTGTTGCGGAAATGGGGAGTGAGGATAGACGCATACTTGCCAACCCTAACCCTAACCCTAACCCTAACCCTAACCCTAACCCTAACCGTAACCGTAACCCTAAGCCCAACCCCAACCCCAACCCCAAACCTAACCCTAACCGTAACCCTAACCCTAACCCTAACCCTAACAGTAACCCTAACCGTAACCCCAACCCCAACCCCAACCCTAACCCCAACCCTAACCCTAACCCTAACCCAAACCGTAACCCTAACTCTAACTCTAACCCTAACCGTAACCCTAACCCTAACCCTAACCCCAACCCTAACCCCAACCCCAACCCCAACCCTAACCCTAACCGTAACCCCAACCCCAACCCCAACCCTAACCCCAACCCTAACCCTAACCCTAACCCAAACCGTAACCCTAACTCTAACTCTAACCCTAACCGTAACCCTAACCCTAACCCTAACCCCAACCCTAACCCCAACCCCAACCCCAACCCTAACCCTAACCCTAACCGTAACCCTAACCCTAACCCTAACCCTAACCGTAACCCTAACCCTAACCGTAACCCTAACCCTAACCGTAACCCTAACCCTAACCCTAACCCTAACGTGATTGGCGAAGAGGAAGGAAGCGTTTCGTTGTTGCGGAAATGGGGAGTGAGGATAGACGCATACTTGCCAACCCTAACCCTAACCCTAGCCGTAACCCTAACCCTAACCGTAACCGTAACCCTAACCCTAACCGTAACCCTAACCCTAACCGTAACCCCAACCCCAACCCCAACCCCAACCCTAACCCTAACCCAAACCCTAACCCAAACCGTAACCCTAACTCTAACTCTAACCCTAACCCTAACCCTAACCCCAACCCCAACCCCAACCCCAACCCCAACCCCAACCCTAACCCTAACCGTAACCCTAACCCTAACCCTAACCCTAACCGTAACCGTAACCCTAACCCTAACCCTAACCCTAACCGTAACCCTAACCCTAACCCTAACCCTAACCCTAACCCTAACGTGATTGGCGAAGAGGAAGGAAGCGTTTCGTTGTTGCGGAAATGGGGAGTGAGGATAGACGCATACTTGCCAACCCTAACCCTAACCCTAACCCTAACCCTAACCCTAACCCTAACCGTAACCCTAAGCCCAACCCCAACCCCAACCCCAAACCTAACCCTAACCGTAACCCTAACCCTAACCCTAACCCTAACCCTAACCCTAACCGTAACCGTAACCCCAACTCCAACCCCAACCCCAACCCCAACCCTAACTCTAACCCTAACCCTAACCCCTAACCCCAACCCCAACCCTAACCCTAACCCTAACCCTAACCGTAACCCCAACCCCAACCCCAACCCCAACCCCAACCCCAACCCTAATCCTAATCCCAACCCCAACCCCAACCCCAACCCCAACCCCAACCCTAACCCTAACCCTAACCCTAACCCTAACCCTAACCCTAACCCTAACCCTAACCCTAACCTTAACCCTAACCCTAACCGTAACCCTAACCCTAACCGTAACCCTAACCCTAACCGTAACCCTAACCCTAACCCTAACCCTAACGTGATTGGCGAAGAGGAAGGAAGCGTTTCGTTGTTGCGGAAATGGGGAGTGAGGATAGACGCATACTTGCCAACCCTAACCCTAACCCTAGCCGTAACCCTAACCCTAACCGTAACCGTAACCCTAACCCTAACCGTAACCCTAACCCTAACCGTAACCCCAACCCCAACCCTAACCCCAACCCTAACCCTAACCCTAACCCAAACCCTAACCCAAACCGTAACCCTAACCCTAACTCTAACTCTAACCCTAACCCTAACCCCAACCCCAACCCCAACCCCAACCCCAACCCCAACCCTAACCCTAACCCTAACCGTAACCCTAACCCTAACCCTAACCCTAACCGTAACCCTAACCCTAACCGTAACCCTAACCCTAACCGTAACCCTAACCCTAACCCTAACCCTAACCCTAACGTGATTGGCGAAGAGGAAGGAAGCGTTTCGTTGTTGCGGAAATGGGGAGTGAGGATAGACGCATACTTGCCAACCCTAACCCTAACCCTAACCCTAACCCTAACCCTAACCCTAACCCTAACCGTAACCGTAACCCTAAGCCCAACCCCAACCCCAACCCCAAACCCAACCCTAACCGTAACCCTAACCCTAACCCTAACCCTAACCCTAACCGTAACCGCAACCCCAACCCCAACCCCAACCCCAACCCCAACCCCAACCCCAACCCCAACCCCAACCCCAACCCTAACTCTAACCCTAACCCTAACCCCTAACCCCTAACCCCTAACCCCTAACCCCTAACCCCAACCGTAACCGTAACCGTAACCCCAACCCCAACCCCAACCCCAATCCTAATCCTAACCCCAACCCCAACCCCAACCCCAACCCTAACCCTAACCCTAACCCTAACCCTAACCCTAACCCTAACCCTAACCCTAACCCCAACCCTAACCCTAACCCTAACCCTAACCCTAACCGTAACCCTAACCCTAACCCTAACCCTAACCCTAACCCTAACCCTAACCCCAACCCTAACCCCAACCCTAACCCTAACCCTAACCCTAACCGTAACCCTAACCCTAACCCTAACCCTAACCGTAACCCTAACCCTAACCGTAACACTAACCGTAACCCTAACCCTAACCGTAACCCTAACCCTAACCGTAACACTAACCGTAACCCTAACCCTAACCGTAACCCTAACCCTAACCGTAACCCTAACCCTAACCCTAACTCTAACCTTAACCCTAACCCCAACCCTAACCCTAACCCTAACCCTAACCCTAACCCTAACCCCAACCCTAACCGTAACCCTAACCCTAACCCTAACCCTAACCCTAACCTTAACCCTAACCCCAACCCTAACCCTAACCCTAACCCTAACCCTAACCGTAACCCTAACCCTAACCCTAACCCTAACCGTAACCCTAACCCTAACCCTAACCCCAACCCTAACCCCAACCCTAACCCTAACCCTAACCCTAACCGTAACCCTAACCCTAACCCTAACCCTAACCGTAACCCTAACCCTAACCGTAACACTAACCGTAACCCTAACCCTAACCGTAACCCTAACCCTAACCGTAACACTAACCGTAACCCTAACCCTAACCGTAACCCTAACCCTAACCGTAACCCTAACCCTAACCCTAACTCTAACCTTAACCCTAACCCCAACCCTAACCCTAACCCTAACCCTAACCCTAACCCCAACCCTAACCGTAACCCTAACCCTAACCCTAACCCTAACCCTAACCCTAACCCTAACCGTAACCCTAACTCTAACCCTAACCGTAACCCTAACCGTAACCCTGACCCTAACCCTAACCCTAGGGTTAGGGTTAGGGTTAGGGTTAGAGACTCCCGAATTTCAGTGCCTCTCCCGAAAATCTCCCGGGACAACCATTCTCCCGAATTTCTACCGATTTCCAGCAAGACTTAAGGCACGCCCCCATAACTGTTGATGAAATAAACAGAGTCAGTCACCCACTCTCTCTTTGTCTCTGTGGGTGGAGGCGGGACCGTTAGCGTACACACACAGATAAGTTTAGCCTCGTAGCGTAAACACACGGTGACAATGTCGTGACTTGTTTCTTGTCCCTTTTCCCAAAAGTGTCATCAAAATCAGTCCATGGCTTTATGACTTATGTTGCTAGCATATTTGAAAACTAGACTAACCCCGCCAATCAAAGGAAGTAACAATATGCAACAGTAGTTACCTTTAACAAAAGAGTTCTGGTTTTTCTCCGTTCATAATCCTTGATCTACCTTCGTTGACTTTGGCCTGGAATAAAAAAGAAACGCATTCAAAGAAGCATTAAGATTCAGCAAAATGTTCAAAAGGTGCAAGCTGAGCAGTTTAGAATGCTATCATATCGATACCAGGCTACACTCTTAGAAATAAAAGTGCTAAGTAGAACCATATAAGGTTCTTCGGCTCGTCCTCATAGGAGAACCCTTTTTGGCTCCAGGTAGAACCTTTTTATAAAGGTTCCACCTGGAACCCTTTTGGAGGGTTCTGCCTAGAACTGTGTGTGTAAGGTTCCACCCAGAACCCCCCATGAGAGGTTCTACAAAGAACCCACGCAGGGAGTTCCACTAAGAACCCTTTCATGTTTCAAGGGTTTCATCTAGAACCCACACAGGGAGTTCCACTAAGAACCCTTTCGTATTTCAAGGGTTTCATCTAGAACCCACACAGGGAGTTCCACTAAGAACCCTTTTGTATTTCAAGACTTTCATCTAGAACCCACGCAGGGAGTTCCACTAAGAACCCTTTCGTATTTCAAGGGTTTCATCTAGAACCCACACAGGGAGTTCCACTAAGAACCCTTTCGTTTGTCAAGGGTTTCATCTAGAACCCATGCAGGGAGTTCCACTAAGAACCCTTTCAGGTTTCAAGGGTTTCATCTAGAACCCACACAGGGAGTTCCACAAAGAAGTATTTCATGTTTCAAGGGTTTCATCTAGAACCCACACAGGGAGTTCCACTAAGAACCCTTTCGTTTGTCAAGGGTTTCATATAGAACCCATGCAGGGAGTTCCACTAAGAACCCTTTCAGGTTTCAAGGGTTTCATCTAGAACCCACACAGGGAGTTCCACAAAGAACTCTTTCATGTTTCAAGGGTTTCATCTAGACCTGACACAGGGGGTTCTAAAAACATCCCTTTTCAAAGGTTTTCACCGATAACCGTCTTGTCTTCTGAGGGTTCTGTAAAGAACCATATTGTATTCTACAGATCAGTTTAGTTCATATTATATTGTGGTCATTTATCATGTTGACATTGAACAAACATTCAAAACATTTTAATGAGAAAAACATTTATTTAAAGATTATTGGCAAATGTTATCAGGAAGTATGTCCCTGGTGACACAGGATCTTACCCATGCTTTCAACAATCCCTGAAGAACTCTTTCTTCCAAAAACGGTTCTCTGGATCAAAATAGTTCTTACTGGAACCCTTAGTGTTAGTGAGCACCCTTTTAAAACCAATTATTCAGAAAAGGGGTTTTAAAGGGTTCTTTGGATCAAAATGGTTCTTACTGGAACCATTAGCATTACCAAGGACCCTTGAAAAACCCTTTCTTCGGGAAAGGGTTTTTCAGAAGCAAATGGTTCCAGTTAGAACCTCAGCCCTTGTAGAAGAACTCTTTTAGAACCCTTATTTCTAAGAGTGTAGTGTTAGTGGTATCAGATCGATACATCTCTGGGGACAGGGATGTTTTGGGGGCAAAAAGACAAAGGAATTTAACAATAGCTAGTAATAGTTTTTAAAAAATTTCCCCCAGTTTTCTTTTGCTCTATATGACATAGATTTGCTCAAATAATTGTAAATCTGGAAAAGGGAAAAATGATATAAAAATGTATTATCTTGTTATTGTTACATTGTCAAGTATCAACATCAGTATCAAAGTTACTGGCCCTATATTTACTTTTTATTGTCAAATTAGTATTTTTTAAGAAAACATTACAACGGTCTTATATCCTCCTAAGAATCAACGTCCACTGCATTGGACATTTGTTTTTATGTCTATTCTATCAGATTTACAAATTCGGGAAGAAAGTAGCTCAGCTAGGCACAACACAACACAAAAAACAGCGTCCTCTGCAGTGGACATTTATTTGATCATAGTTACACAGTTTGTAAAAACAGTGGCCCTGTCATGCAAAACAAACTTATATGCATATGTATATACATATATATGCATATATGTATATATATATACACAGGTAAAAGCCAGTAAATTAGAATATTTTGAAAAACTTGATTTATTTCAGTAATTGCATTCAAAAGGTGTAACTTGTACATTATATTTATTCATTGCACACAGACTGATGCATTCAAATGTTTATTTCATTTAATTTTGATGATTTGAAGTGGCAACAAATGAAAATCCAAAATTCCGTGTGTCACAAAATTAGAATATTGAGTAAGGGTTAAATTTTGAAGACACCTGGTGCCACAAACTAATCAGCTGATTAACTCAAAAACACCTGCAAAGGGCTTTAAATGGTCTCTCAGTCCAGTTCTGAAGCCTACACAAACATGGGGAAGACTTCAGATTTGACAGCTGTCCAAAAGGCAATCATCGACGCATTGCACAAGGAGGGAAAGACACAAAAGGTTATTGCTGAAGAGGCTGGCTGTTCTCAGAGCTCTGTGTCCAAACACATTAATGGAGAGGCAAAGGGAAGGAAAAACTGTGGTCAGAAAAAGTGTACAAGCGACAGGGATCACAGCGCCCTGGTCAAGATTGTGAAAAAAAACCCATTCAAAAATGTGGGGGAGATTCAGAAGGAGTGGACAGCTGCTGGAGTCAGTGCTTCAAGATCCACCACCAAGAGACGCTTGAAAGACATGGGTTTCAACTGCCGCATACCTCGTGTCAAGCCACTGTTGACCAAGAAACAGCGCGCAAAGCGTCTCACCTGGGCTAAGGAAAAAAAGAGCTGGACTGCTGCTGAGTGGTCCAAAGTCATGTTTTCTGACGAAAGCAAATTTTGCATTTCCTTTGGAAATCG
>NC_084561.2:240000-255000 GCF_033978685.3 Nerophis lumbriciformis
TTCACTGTGGTTCTAGCTTGCCATGCTAATGGCCAGAAACTTCCACCCATGGTGATATTCAAAAGGAAGACCTTGCCAAAAGAGACCTTTCCAGCCGGCGTCATCATAAAAGCTAACTCGAAGGGATGGATGGATGAAGAAAAGATGAGCGAGTGGTTAAGGGAAGTTTACGCGAAGAGGCCGGGTGGCTTTTTTCACGCAGCTCCGTCCATGTTGATATACGACTCCATGCGCGCCCACATCACGCTGGTTTTTAATATATTATTAAAGTTTGACTGACCTATCTGACTGTTTTTTTGACATTCCCTTTAGCGCAGTTATATGCGGCTTATAACACGGGGCGGCTTATAGGTGGACAAAGTTTTGAAATATGCCGTTCATTGAAGGCGCGGCTTATAACCCAGGGCGCCTTATGGTGCGGAAAATACGGTATGTGAGCTTCAAGTTGAACAGACTAGTAATGGAATATTTATATTATATGCATTCAATGATAAGTAAAGTACTGCATTCAAAAATAAGAAACAAAATAGTTGTAATTATTGCGGGAGTACAGAACATGCAAAAAAATGCTTGTGTTGTAATGCAGATGCTCATAATTACGGGGGTTCTTGAATGCAACCGTGCCCGCCCTAAAGAGTAACTGCACTTTTTTGGGAATTTTGCCCATCATTGCCAATCCTTATGTTAGACAAGAACATATATAACATATCTTTTTCTTTCTTTTTTTAATGCATTCTGAATTGTAAATAAATGGGATCAAAAGTCCGCTTACAATCTCTATTCTGCCTATAAAACATCCTCCATTAGGGTTTTATATACATGCTGTAAGGCACAGGTGTCAAACTCAAGGTCCCTCCACCTCATTTTATATGTCCTGGAAATAATATGTGTCAATAAAACACCTTATATTTTCTTTCTTTACTTTCTTATTTTCTTACTAAAGGTACTAGTTTTTTTTCTAGTTTGACAGAATAAAAAATAGTGTCCAATATTGCAACAAATATTATATTATCTAACTTTGGTCAAAATCCAAATAAATACTTCAATATCTGCTTAACTTATGTTTTCGAATAAAGTTATCCATCAAATTGTACACTAAAAAAATGACCATTCGATTTTACTGTAAAATTCAGGGAGTTTTTTTTACAGCATATTACTGTAAGTTGAAAAAAAAATGACCAATGTTTGTTTGTTTTTTACAGTAAAATTCTGTCGACTGAGCTGTCAGTTTTTTTGTTGTTGTTGTTTTTTACTGTAAAAGCCACGGTTGATGATTTTCTGCTACCACATTTCATTATGGTAAAAAGCTGTCAGGTTATCCATGTTTGGCGTATTTTAGCTGATTGAATACAAAACTTTAAGGAGGTTGTCACAAAGTTAAACCAGATAGAAGTCGAACTTTCAGACTCTTAATATCCAATATTTTTATTCATATAACCACTATAATAATATAATATGTACACGCATATATATATATATATATATATATATATATATATATATATATATATATATATATATATATATATATATATATATACTCTGATTGACAAACACTTCCCCAAAGGCAACACTCTAAGAAAAGTATTCAACAAGAACAACATTAAATTGAGCTACAGCTGCATGAACAATATACGACAAATCATCTCAAACCACAACAAAACAATTGCAAATGAGCCGTCGGCCCTCGGACAGAGCGACTCCAAAACCAACAAAGGCTGCAACTGCCGCAAGAAACCTGATTGCCCTCTCAACGGGGGGTGCTTACAAACATCAGTTGTTTACCAATCTAAGGTAACACGCAAGGACATTAACACATCCGACACATATGTAGGATTAACCGAGGGAGAGTTTAAAACCAGATGGAACAATCACAAGGCTTCTTTCAGGAACCAAAACCTGCAGAATACCACAGAACTCAGCAAACACATTTGGGACCTCAAAGACAATAATGTTGAATATTCAATAACATGACAAATTCTTGCATCCAGCACACCTTACAATAGTGGTAATAAAAGATGCAACCTATGCTTGAAAGAGAAACTGTTTATTATTTACCGTCCAGACCTGTCATCCCTCAACAAGCGCAGCGAAATTGTATCAGCATGCCGCCACAGACGGAAACACCTCCTAGGTAACACATGAGCCAATCACCACGCCCCTACGCCAGCCTGTACCCACCCACTCTGTGCCCTATATAATCCATGGTATGTGAATTCTCCCATTAAAATCTCCTGATGATTGAGGGAACCCCCCCTCATGAAACAGGCCTGTAGAGATGAAATAGTCTTGTGATTTTTTTCCCCACACATACATATATATATATATATATATACAGGTATATATATACAGGTATATATATATACTGTGTATATATATATATATATATATACATATATATATATATATATATATATATATTTATATCCGTTTGGTCAGGAAAAAACACAGAGGCTATATCATCCCTACAAGCCTGTTTCGCAGGTTTCTCTGCTCTTCAGGAGATTTGTATATATATATATATATATATATATATATATATATATATATATATATATATATATATATATATATATATATATATATATATATATATATATGTATATATATATATATATATATATATACACAGGTATATATATACTGTATATATATATATATATATATATATATATATACATACACAGGTATATATATACTGTATATATATATATACATATATACAGGTATATATATATATATATATATATATATATACATACAGGTATATATATATATATATATATATATATATATATATATATATATATACACACACAGGTATATATATATATACACAGGTATATATATATATATATATATATATATATATATATATATATATATATATACATACAGGTATATATATATATATATATACACAGGTATATATATATATATATATATATATATATATATATATATATATATACATATATATATATATATATATATATATATATATATATATGTATAGTCGAGGTTACTGTGGTTTATCCGTTATACAGTGCTCAATACCAGGGTAGAGCGGAATCTACGTTAGGTAAGGAAAAAACACGGAGGCTATTTCATCCCTACAAGCCTGTTTCGCAGGTTTCCCCTGCTCTTCTGAAGAGAACTCCCCTGAAAAGCAGGGAAACCTGCGAAACAGGCTTGTAGGGATGAAATAGCCTCTGTGTTTTTTCCTGCCCTAACATATATATATATAAATATATACCAAATTTTTTAGCCCAATTCGGCACCCAAGTCATAAAGTTTGGACACCTGTATTAATATATGACTTAGGTTTCAACACTTCAATGGCTGAGACCCTTTTGGGTCCCTGGGACCTTTAATGTTGAAGGCCCCCGCATGCTTTTATTTTTCAGTGTGTGGCCCTCAGTTGAAAAAGTTTGGACCGATGCACCTGATTTAAATGGTATGCACACCGTACGTGCATGCTGACGAGAACCAAAAACCGTCCCTAGACAGGATGCCACAATCTCGAACATCCTTACCTTCTGTCGATCATCTGGTAGCATTTCTTCAGCCAGCTAATCCCGGGCATCTTACTCCTGGGCGTGGCTCCGTTCATGTAGATAATCAGGTAGTCCTCGGCCACCAGCATCTCCAGACTGCTCACCACGTACCTGGGGGAGCAGGAGAGGGTTGTGCTGGGGTGGGGAACATTCACGGGAGGACTTGGTGGACTCACAGGAAGAGGTTTTCCATGATGTAGTGGTAGTCTGGGATGTTGCTGTCGGGCAGGTAGCAGGCGGAGAACACGATGATGGCGTTGAGGCCCTCGCCAAAATAACCTGAGGAGAGGGTTTGGATTGGATTGTTCGAGGAATATTTTCCACCTTTTAAGTAGAAGTAGAATGCAAAAACAAGTTGCCTCTATTTTGAAGCTATATATCGGATTTATGAGAATAATTATGTAGAAGTTATCACACAACTCTTATGCTTAAAGGCCGTTGCTATAGTTGTTATCAATTGTGCTGAAGTTGTACTTGCAAAGACACAACTTGTGGTCTTGCTTTGCGAGTTTTCTCTTGTTTGGTTCCAGACCCGGCCTGCTGGCAACCAAGGACGGACATCGAGTACCTCGGCGCAGACAGGACAGAGACAAGGCCAGATCACGAGTGTCAGCACATTTCTATTCTGAATAATCACGTATTGTGTCTCCTGGGGGCTGCTTACAGCCTTAGTGATGTTAACTAGGGACCTCCCAAATAAATAGAAGAGCACGTGGGACTGTACCTTAGACCAGTGTTTTTCACCCTTTTTTAAACCAAGGCACATTTTTTTAATTGAAGAAATCCGCCAGCAGAAAACATAAAAAAATGAAACTCAGCAGCTGATATTGACAATAAAAAGTTGTTTTCGCAAGTGTTGTATATGACTTTAAACCGTAACCAACCATGCATCACTATAGCTCTTGTCTCAAAGTCAGGACTTGTCACATCACACCGTGACCTATTTGGAGTTTTTTGGTGTCTTCCTCTGTGTAGTGTTTTAGTTCTTGTCTTGCGCTGCTATTTTGGGGACTTTTCCTGTTTTGTTGGTATTTTCCTGTAGCAGTTTCATGTCTTCCTTAAGCACTATTCCCCGCACCCCATTTGTTTTAGCAATCAAGAATATTTAAGTTGTCGCTGTCCTTCTTTGTGTGGACATTGTTGATTGTCATGTACACGGATGTACTTTGTGGACGCCGTCTGCTCCACACGCTGTAAGTCTTTGCTGTCGTCCAGCATTCTGTTTTTGTTTACTTTGCAGCCATTTCAGTTTTAGTTTCGTTCTGCATAGCCTTCCCTAAGCTTCAATGCCTTTTCTTAGCGGCACTCACCTTTTGTTGATTTTTGGTTTAAGCATTAGATACTCTTTTACCTGCACACTGCCTCCCGCTGTCGTCGAGTATCACATGGTTACTCTGCCCAGCTCGAGACAACACCGACAACTCAACAACGGCACATTTGCGGATTATAATTACTAGTTTGCAAAGAATATTTTTCAACCCAAATAGGTGAAATTACATAAACTCCCACGGCACACCCGACTGTATCTCACGGCACACTAGTGGTTGAAAAACACTGCCTTAGAGCGTAGGGGGAAACTGTAACTGAGTGTACAGCCCCATACATCTCTCCTCATGAGTAAAATTCAACTCTGTCTCTGCATGATTCCTTGCTTCTTGTCTTGAGTTAAAGATAGTTCGGTGTTTGAACCTGACAATGACACCAAAAGACTTCCAAAGTTTGCGAATAAATAGATATGATCAAAATATGATCAATTCTCACGGAGATTCCCGAGATAATGAGGAAGCAGTCACATGATCGCATGACGTAGCTTTAGGAACCACAGATCCCTTCCCCATCAACAACAATGCTAATCAGGCAGACTTTGTGAGAGCCTTACTTTGGGAAAAAATTATGATCCAGGACCTTTTTTGAGCCCGAGCACAAAGAGGATGAGGTATTAGTTTTACAAGCCGACTGCTAACCGGATGCAGCTTTATTGTGACACTATAGTATCCGTTAAACATGCAAACTAACCATTTTAAACCAGAACAAAACAAACACTTTATTGTTATATTTCCACTCTCGCTGGGATGCCGACCGACGGGACGCTCACATAATTCCGTTTAGATGAAGAATCAATTGCAATCCTCACAAAGGGTTAACAAAAAAGTATTTGTGTCTTTTTTTGGGAAAGTGGGTCCATGGCATATTTGTCTGAATTATAATCTAGAATGTACTTTTAGCAAGTTCGAGATGAAACAGATGGAGTAGTGTTAGCACTTTCTGGATGTTTTTAGAGAGAGTTGTCAATTTTTAGCTATTTATTTACGATTTCCATCCATCCATCCATTCATCCATTTTCTTTAGAATGCATGAAAAAGCCAAGCATGTGTTTTTGTTTTACATAAAACTTGTAAATGATAAAACAGCAAATCTCTCTCCAATGTTTGCATATTTCCAGTGTGACTGATCTAATAATATGGTCAAAGTGCAGAAGAGTTCCCATCGTGAGGTCAATCCGACCGAGTCATACCAAAGACTATAAAAATGGGAGCCATTACCTCCCTGCTTAACACTCAGCATTAAGGGTTGGAGTTGGGGGTTAAATCACCAAAAATTATTCCCGGGCGCAGCCACCGCTGCTGCTCACTGCTCCCCTCACCTCCCAGGGGGTAATCAAGGCTGATGGGTCAAATGCAGAGAATACATTTGGCCACACCAAGTGTGTGTGTGACAATCATTGCTACTTTAACTCATACTTGCCAACCTTGAGACCTCCGATTTCGGGAGGTGGGGGTGGGGGGCGTGGTTGGGGGTGGGGCGGGGCGTGGTTGGGGGCGTGGTTTAGAGGGGAGGAGTATATTGACAGCTAGAATTCACCAAGTCAAGTATTTCATACATATATATATATATATATATGTATGTGTGGGAAAAAAAATCACAAGACTATTTCATCTCTACAGGCCTGTTTCATGAGGGGGGGTTCCCTCAATCATCAGGAGATTTTAATGGGAGCATTCACATACCATGGTTTATATAGGGCACAGAGTGGGTGGGTACAGGCTGGCGTAGGGGCGTGGTGATTGGCTCATGTGTTACCTAGGAGGTGTTTCCGTCTGTGGCGGCATGCTGTTACAATTTCGCTGCGCTTGTTGAGGGATGACAGGTCTGGACGGTAAATAATAAACAGTTTCTCTTTCAAGCATAGGTTGCATCTTTTATTACCACTATTGTAAGGTGTGCTGGATGCAAGAATTTGCAATGTTATTGAATATTCAACATTATTGTCTTTGAGGTCCCAAATGTGTTTGCGGAGTTCTGTGGTATTCCGCAGGTTTTGGTTCCTGAAAGAAGCCTTGTGATTGTGCCATCTGGTTTTGAACTCTCCCTCGGTTAATCCTACATATGTGTCGGATGTGTTAATGTCCTTGCGTGTTACCTTAGATTGGTAGACAACTGATGTTTGTAAGCACCCCCCGTTGAGAGGGCAATCAGGTTTCTTTCGACAGTTGCAACCTTTGTTGGTTTTGGAGTCGCTCTGTCCGGGGGCCGACGGCTCATTTGCAATTGTTTTGTTGTGGTTTGAGATGATTTGTCGTATATTGTTCATACAGCTGTAGCTCAATTTAATGTTGTTCTTGTTGAATACTTTTCTTAGGGTGTTGTCTTTGGGAAAGTGTTTGTCAATCAGATTGAGGAATTTGTGTCCAATGTTAGTTGAGACGTTTTTGCTGTATGGGGGGTTGTACCAGATGATGTCGTTTCGTTTTCTGTTCTTTTTCGGTTGGTTTCCTGGCGTGGGTTCATAGGTGAGGGTGAAATTGTATCCGCTTTCATCAAGGGCTTTTTGGTACGGGGGGGTTGCTTGGTCAAATTCAGCTTTGCTAGATGACAGCATCGATAGCCTTTTATTAATTCCGGTAGGTATTCTTTTCGTGGTGGTGGGTGGGTGGTTGCTGTCATGGTGCACGTATTGGAGTGTTGTGTTGGGTTTCGTGAATGGTTGGTAGCTGTTATTTCTCAGCGGAATACCACAGAACTCAGCAAACACATTTGGGACCTCAAAGACAATAATTTTGAATATTCAATAACATGGCAAATTCTTGCATCCAGCACACCTTACAATAGTGGTAATAAAAGATGCAACCTATGCTTGAAAGAGAAACTGTTTATTATTTACCGTCCAGACCTGTCATCCCTCAACAAGCGCAGCGAAATTGTAACAGCATGCCGCCACAGACGGAAACACCTCCTAGGTAACACATGAGCCAATCACCACGCCCCTACGCCAGCCTGTACCCACCCACTCTGTGCCCTATATAAACCATGGTATGTGAATGCTCCCATTAAAATCTCCTGATGATTGAGGGAACCCCCCCTCATGAAACAGGCCTGTAGAGATGAAATAGTCTTGTGATTTTTTTTCCCACACATACATATATTGCGCTCTACTACGGTATCGAGCACTATTTTTTGGATAACCTTATTAAGACATATATATATATATATATATATATATATATATATATATATATATATATATATATATATATATATATATATATATATATATATAGATATCTACATCCTGAAAATATGCAAACAAAACTGTGTTTAGATAATTGATACTTCAAACTTGCATAAATAAATATTAAGGAATATAACATAACTTGGCTTCTGAGAGTTTCAAAATGTAATGAATAAAATGCTAAAGTTTTTGATAAACAAGCAATTATTTTAATAATTAAATATGGTCATTTTAAATGAATTATTATGATCATTTAAAATCAATTATTTCAAATATGTTTATTTTAATGTATAATTCTATGGCTGGATGTAATAAGGAGTCTCAAAAAAAATACAAATAAAAATACAATTAATTTTGATGTTTTTAGCAAAATATAGTAAAAATGTATTTATTTTTTTTAATTTTTTTATTAATAAATATATTTATTTTTAGGTAAAATAAACATAATAATGCAATGTATCTCTAGTCTGGATGATTTAGTTCTTGTCACCCTGTTGTCCTCCCGTCGTGAAAAAAGGCTGTCCTCACTCAGGTCCGCATGGAGCTGGAGGGGGCGTGGCCTCCGGCTCCGGCTGAAAATCGGGAGATTTTCGGGAGAATATTTGTCCCGGTGTCATGTCTGTGTAATCATGTTTTGTGTTAAGTCATGTTTTTGTTTAGTTATAGGACTCTTTAGTTTCTGTCTTTTCACTCCCTTGTCTTGTTTCCATGATTACCCCATTAGTTTCACCTGTTCCACGTTTGGACTCATTGTGCACTCTTGTTTGTCACCATAGCAACCATTAGTTTTCGCCTGTCACGTCACGCACCTGCTTCCACTAATCATGTCCATAGTATTTAAGTTCATTCATTTTCTGTTGTTCGTCCTGACGACCTCACACCACATTTATGCTCTGTCCATTTTTTCATGTCCATGTTCACGCTGCTCCTTTTTTGTCCATGCCAAGTAAGTTTTCTTTATTCAAGCCATAGTTTGCAAGTTTTGTTTAATTGTTCATAGTTTATTCTCCGCCACTGTGCGAGCTTTTTGCTTGATCTTTTTTTTTTGTATTTATAGTTAATAAATAAATCATGTACCTTCATTCCCGTCTCGCCCGTGCCAACTTTCCGTTGCATCCCGGAAAAGCAAACTCACAAGATCAAGACTTGACACCCGGGAGGTTTTGGGGAGAGGCGCTCAATTTCGGGAGTCTCCCGGAAAATTCGGGAGGGTTGGCAAGTATGGTTTAACTTTAACTTGAACCTGTGGTCTCGGTGGACTCTCCCCTTCTAAAATGGAGAGTCCTGACAATATCATAACTTCATGAAGTAAAACCGGTGACCGACCTCCGTGTGTGATGACTCTCTGGTACGGTCGGATGATCTGCATGTCGATCCGGTGCTCCTGTTCCCCAATGATCACCGTCCTCCACAGGCGGGTGTTGTTGGCATTTCCCTCCTCGTCCAAGTCCGCTGAACGGCCGGCGGGGCCTGCTTTGGCGGAGGCCACGGGGGCATCATCTGTATCGACACAGTGGCAAGTATCGTTGGTAAGACCTCCAAGACCAAACCCTGGTATGGCGGGACGTCCGATACCTTCCCATTCCAGGTCGTTGCCATTGGTGATGAACTCCAAGGAGTCGGTCTCATCCGGCGTGTCCATGTCGTCCACGTTAATGTCCAGATCATCGGGCGTGTCCAGGTAGTCGTCAGACAGAAGGGAACCTTCGCTTTTATCCAGGGACAGGTTCATCTCCGGGGCGACCAGCGTACGCCTTTTACGGTGCGAGGACGACACCCCGGCGCCTCCTCCGGGCGGGCTCAGGTTTAAGGAGCCGGGAGGTGCTACGAAGGGAGGGGCAGGAAGCGTTCATTGGGAAAGCAAAAATGATGCGAGAGATTCCATCTCTGACTTACAGCCTCTGTTGTCTGTGAGGCCGCACGAGGCGTCCATGTCTCCGTCCTCTGGTAGAAGTCTGAGAGAAAAGACCAGTTTTGCTTCAGAATTCAGTCTCTTTGTGTTTTTATCAATATTTTTTAGCGTCACAAAATCCTTTTTCCTTTTTTCAAAATTCATATGATGTTTATCAGAGGTGGGTAGAGTAGCCAGAAATTGTACTCAAGTAAGAGTACTGTTACTTTAGAGATTTATTACTCAAGTAAAAGTAAGGAGTAGTCACCCAAATATTTACTTGAGTAAAAGTAAAAAGTATGTTGTGAAAAAACTACTCAAGTACTGAGTAACTGATGAGTAACATACACACACATATCATCTACATATATATATATATATATATATATATACTTCAACTTCCTTGACGTCACTTTCAACCTGAGAAATAACAGCTACCAACCATTCACGAAACCCAACACAACACTCCAATACGTGCACCATGACAGCAACCATCCACCCACCACCACGAAAATAATACCTACCGGAATCAATAAAAGGCTATCGATGCTGTCATCTAGCAAAGCTGAATTTGACCAAGCAACCCCCCCGTACCAAAAAGCCCTTGATGAAAGCGGATACAATTTCACCCTCACCTATGAACCCACGCCAGGAAACCAGCCAAAAAAGAACAGAAAACGAAACGGCATCATCTGGTACAACCCCCCATACAGCAAAAACGTCTCAACGAACATTGGACACAAATTCCTCACTCTGATTGACAAACACTTTCCCAAAGACAACAACCTAAGAAAAGTATTCAACAAGAACAACATCAAATTGAGCTACAGCTGCATGAACAATATACGACAAATCATCTCAAACCACAACAAAACAATTGCAAATGAGCCGTCGACCCCCAGTCAGAACGACTCCAAAACCAACAAAGCATGTAACTGTCGAAAGAAACCTGATTGCCCCCTCAACGGGGGGTGCTTACAAACATCAGTTGTCTACCAATCTAAGGTAATACGCAAGGACATTAACACATCCGACACATATGTAGGATTAACCGAGGGTGAATTCAAAACCAGATGGAACAACCACAAGGCTTCTTTCAGGAACAAAAACCTGCGAAATACCACAGAACTCAGCAAACACATTTGGGACCTCAAAGACAATAATGTTGAATATTCAATAACATGGCAAATTCTTGCATCCAGCACACCTTACAATAGTGGTAATAAAAGATGCAACCTATGCTTGAAAGAGAAACTGTTCATTATTTACCGTCCAGACCTGTCATCCCTCAACAAGCGCAGCGAAATTGTAACAACATGCCGCCATAGACGGAAACACCTCCTAGGTAACACATGAGCCAATCACCACGCCCCTACGCCAGCCTGTACCCACCCACTCTGTGCCCTATATAAACCATGGTGTGCGAATGCTCCCATTAAAATCTCCTGATGATTGAGGGTACCCCCCCTCATGAAACAGGCCTGTAGAGATGAAATAGTCTTGTGATTTTTTTCCCACACATACATATATATATATATATATATATATATATACAGTATATAATTTATATTTATTTATTTTGCCGTTTTTGTTTACATGTTAAAGGTGTTTTAATGAATATACATGCATGTTTAACACATATAGATTCCTTTCTTTCATGAAAACAAGAATATAAGTTGGTGTATTACCTGATTCTGATGACTTGCATTGATTGTAATCAGACAGTAGTGATGATAACGTCCACGTTTTCAAATGGAGGAGAAAAAAAGTTCCTCCTTTCTGTCTAATACCACATGAAAGTGGTTGGTTTTTGGCATCTTATTTGTCCAGCTTCCATATTCGTTTTTATACACTTTACAAGAAATACATTGGCGGCAAACTCCGTAGCTTGCTAGCTTGTTTGCGCTGGCTTTCGGAGACTCTTGTTTTGAAAGCGCAGGCGCGATGGAGCGGCACTTTTATTGTGGAGACAGGAACTGTGCAGTCAGTCTTTAGGCTTTTGACAGGATGTACGGTTGAAATAAAAAAGGGTCTTTTTTCCTTCACACTTTTGATTGATTGATTGAAACTTTTATTAGTAGATTGCACAGTACAGTACATATTCCGTACAATTGACCACTAAATGGTAACACCCGAATACGTTTTTCAACTTGCTTAAGTCAGGTCATGTGACCGCCTGGCTCTGTTTGATTGGTCCAACGTCACCAGTGACTGCATCTGATTGGTGGAACGGAGTGAACGTCACCAGTGACTGTATTTGTTGAAACGCAGGCACTATGAAGGTCTGTCTGACAGACCAAAACAAACAAAGCGTGCATTAACAGATGGATAAAAATTAGTAGCGAGTAGCGAGCTGAATGTAGATAAAAGTAGCGGAGTAAAAGTAGCGTTTCTTCTCTATAAATATACTCAAGTAAAAGTAAAAGTATGTTGCATTAAAACTACTCTTAGAAGTACAATTTATCCCAAAAGTTACTCAAGTAGATGTAACGGAGTAAATGTAGCGCGTTACTACCCACCTCTGATGTTTATAAAGTCAGTAAATACGTCCCTGGACACATGAGGACTTTGAATATGACCAATGTATGATCCTGTAACTATTTGGTATCACATCCATACCTAAATGTGTGCTATCATCCAAAACTAATGTCAAGTATCAAAGAAGAGAAGAATAAGTGATTATTACATTTTAACAGAAGTGTAGATATACAAAAAAGATGTGCAAAAAATTACCTTATCGACCATCCCAATTTACTTGTAGTCCAATTGTCATTTCTACTCTTAGAATCTGGTCTCAATTTAGAAATACTTTCGGCCTGCAGGGCTCATCCAACCACAGCCCCAGTCATAATAACCACCTCTTCCTCCCTCCCAACACAGATGTAGCGTTTTCTCTATGAAAGCAGTCAAGCCTTAGCAGGCTAAAGGACTTATATATTGGTGATGTCTTCGCTAGTTTCAGTGAAAAATTTGACCTACCAAAATCTCACCTATTTCGATACTTTCAGGTTCGTAATTTTGTTAAATCAAATAGTCTCTCTTTCCCTAATACTCCACTTAATTCGCTAATTGACTCAATTTTAGATATTCCCACCAATCAGAAAGGCCTAATCTCCAAAATCTACATCTTAATATCCCAGTTTGGTAAAACGTCTCTTGATAAAATCAGAGGGAATTGGGAAGAAGAGCTTGGCAGATCTATAGATGATGGAGATTGGGATTCTGCCTTAACCCGAATTAATAACAGTACATCCTGTTCAAGGCTTAATTTAATACAATTTAAGGTTGTCCATCGTATTTATTTCACTAATTCCAAACTCTCCAAAATATACCCCAATATCTCGGATACTTGTAACAGATGTTACATGTCACCTGCAAACATGACGCACATGTTTTGGTCTTGTCCCCATTTGCTGGATTATTGGACAACTATTTTCAAACAGACATCGGGGGCGGTACCACTGGATTGGCAGACCGGGGTGGTGGTTCCTCTCTTTAAGAAGGGGAACCGGAGGGTGTGTTCTAACTATCGTGGGATCACACTCCTCAGCCTTCCCGGTAAGGTCTATTCAGGTGTACTGGAGAGGAGGCTACGCCGGATAGTCGAACCTCGGATTCAGGAGGAACAGTGTGGTTTTCGTCCTGGTCGTGGAACTGTGGACCAGCTCTATACTCTCGGCAGGGTCCTTGAGGGTGCATGGGAGTTTGCCCAACCAGTCTACATGTGTTTTGTGGACTTGGAGAAGGCATTCGACCGTGTCCCTCGGGAAGTCCTGTGGGGAGTGCTCAGGGAGTATGGGGTATCGGACTGTCTGATTGTGGCAGTCCGCTCCCTGTATGCTCAGTGCCAGAGCTTGGTCCGCATTGCCGGTAGTAAGTCGGACACGTTTCCAGTGAGGGTTGGACTCCGCCAAGGCTGCCCTTTGTCACCGATTCTGTTCATAACTTTTATGGACAGAATTTCTAGGCGCAGTCAAGGCGTTGAGGGGATCTGGTTTGGTGGCTGCAGGATTAGGTCTCTGCTTTTTGCAGATGATGTGGTCCTGATGGCTTCATCTGGCCAGGATCTTCAGCTCTCGCTGGATCGGTTTGCAGCCGAGTGTGAAGCGACTGGGATGAGAATCAGCACCTCCAAGTCCGAGTCCATGGTTCTCGCCCGGAAAAGGGTGGAGTGCCATCTCCGGGTTGGGGAGGAGATCTTGCCCCAAGTGGAGGAGTTCAAGTACCTCGGAGTCTTGTTCACGAGTGAGGGAAGAGTGGATCGTGAGATCGACAGGCGGATCGGTGCGGCGTCTTCAGTAATGCGGACGCTGTATCGATCCGTTGTGGTGAAGAAGGAGCTGAGCCGGAAGGCAAAGCTCTCAATTTACCGGTCGATCTACGTTCCCATCCTCACCTATGGTCATGAGCTTTGGGTCATGACCGAAAGGACAAGATCACGGGTACAAGCGGCCCAAATGAGTTTCCTCCGCCGGGTGGCGGGGCTCTCCCTTAGAGATAGGGTGAGAAGCTCTGTCATCCGGGAGGAGCTCAAAGTAAAGCCGCTGCTCCTCCACATGGAGAGGAGCCAGATGAGGTGGTTCGGGCATCTGGTCAGGATGCCACCCGAACGCCTCCCTAGGGAGGTGTTTAGGGCACGTCCGACCGGTAGGAGGCCGCGGGGAAGACCCAGGACACGTTGGGAAGACTATGTCTCCCGGCTGGCCTGGGAACGCCTCGGGGTCCCACAGGAAGAGCTGGACGAAGTGGCTGGGGAGAGGGAAGTCTGGGCTTCCCTGCTTAGGCTGCTGCCCCCGCGACCCGACCTCGGAAAAGCGGAAGAAGATGGATGGATGGATATTTTCAAACACCTTGCTAAGGCATTGGATTTAAATCTGACACCATGTGCAGAAATGGCTATTTTTGGGACGGTATCAGATCCCCAAATTAGGAGAAAATTTAAGGATAGTATCGCCTTTGCATCCTTATTAGCACGTAGGAGAATTTTGCTGGAGTGGAAGTCACCAGTCTGCCCCAAAGCCTCCTTATGGCTTAAAGACCTT